>NC_081861.1:11140219-11299828 GCF_963259705.1 Myotis daubentonii | reverse complement strand
GTTTGATTCCGGTCAAGGGCATGTACCTGGGTTGTGGGCACATCCCCAGTAGGAGATGTGCAGGAAACAGCTGATCGATGTTTCTCTCTCATCGATGTTTCTAACTCTCTATCTCTCTCCCTTCCTCTCTGTAAAAAATCAATAAAATATATTTTTTAAAAAAAAAGAGAGAGAGAGAGAGACATACACATCGATTGGTTGCCTCCCTCAAGTCAGGGGATGGGACGAATCTGGTCAGGAATCATATCCACAACCCTTTGGTCTCAGGGCAGACTCTCTACCCACTGAGCAACCCGGTCAGGACGGAACACGTTCAAATTTTAAGCTACAGGGTTTTGTTCTAGAACCACTTTCATCAGAGCTCATTGGTCTGAGACCGGAGAAAGGAATGTCGCCGGCCTTTGTCCCAGAGTGAGCTGTTAATGGAGTTCATCAAATCCTTAGCTTGATTTGGATTAGTTCAGGGCCTGTTTACAAAAGGCAAGATGACTCAAATGGATTTGCACACTGAAATTAAACCCCTGAAGCCAGGTCAGGCAGATGGCTCCTGAGTAACACGTTGATTTACCTGGGGCAACATCTGCCTGGCTGTCTCTGTCTTGCAAATTACTTATGCTGATCTTACAGGGGACTCAGTGCCTTTTAAGGACTGGAATCTAGATTCCAGCCTATTTGATGGCGCCGAAATCCTCTCCATCAAGAAAAGTGAGGTGAAAAAACAAGGGAGGAAAAAAAAAAAGTGGGTTGGACCCACCTGGTGTGACTCAGTGGTTGAGCATGGACCTATGAACCAGGAGGTCACAGTTCAATTCCCCGTAAGGGCACATGCCTGGGCTGGGGGCTCGATCCCCAGTGTGGGGCGTGCAGGAGGCGGTTCTCTCTCATCATTGATGTTTCTATCTATCTCTCCTTCTCCCTTCCTCTCTGAAATCAATAAAAATATTTTTTTAAAAACCCAACAAAACAGAAAGGTGAGCTGGGCAGGCTGGGCACGAGCCCTCGGCATGTGCTTTTTCTTGCAAATCTCATCTCCCATGTCAGAGGAGTAGTTTGCTGTTGCCGTGGTGAATTGGTATTATACTGTGACCTTGATTCTGAGCAGAAATGTACGTTGCCTTGACCATGATTACACAAAACTCGTTGTCTAGGAAACAGCACAGTTCTGAGAACAGGCAGGGCTGGATCATTCTTGGCTTTGCTTGGAAGCCGCACAGGCTTACCTTGTACCCAGCAGGGTCTCAGCTTTCCTCAGGGGCCTCTCAGCTTTGGCTCAAGTTTATGTGTGTGACATGGGGCGGGGGGGGGCGAGGGAGACAGAGACAGACAGAAAGGGGGAGAGCGCTAGCACCCCTGTGCTAATGTGGGGAGTTTCAAGCCCAGACAAGCTTCTGCAGCTGTTGTCTGGAAGCGGAGGGGGCTTGCAAGGCCCTCTCCCATCTCTGACCAGGAGGCTGTGGTGGAGGGGACAACACTCTGGCCTCCTGCCCAGTACCTTTCACTCAATGCAGTTTCAGTGCTGAGGAGTGGGGAGAGCACTAGGGGAGGGTCCACAGGCTTTGGGAAATGGTGGTTTCTCAAAGAGGGTGCCTGGCTCCATCTATGAAAAGGTCCCCCCAGTACTTCCCCTCACTCACACACCCACTAAGCGCAGATTGACATGAGAGCAGCTCGTTGGGGTACTTCTTTGCCACATACATCGTGCGTACCCTCCAATCGGGCTTCCCAGACCAGCATGAAAGCAGCCTTGACCTAGAAAGGCATTAGCCACAGTGGGGGGGAGGCAGTTTCCAACAGGGCACACCAAGTGAGGCCCGAGCTTGCCTTGACTTCCTGTCCAATAGCTTCATGGTCCTCATGGATCAGGGCCCTTCCCTCTCACAACCTGAGAACAGCCCACATTCAAAGCACGTCTCCCAGCCCCAGATAGGCACACCTCCTGATCAGCAACCCCATCTAGTTGCCCAGGCTGCAAACCTGCACATCATCCTTGACTCCCTCTCTTCCTCAACCACAAGCTCGCACTTCTTGCCAGTCTGTCAGGAACTCTCATTATTTCAATGCCTCAGTGCACCTGAGTCCAGCCACCCCCCACCCCCCCACCCCCGCTCCATTCTCCCTGCCGCTCACTCCTGCCCAGGCCCCGTCCTCACTCTATTAACAGCTACGCATGGGAGGGGTAAGGGAAATACTTCTCAAATAAATGAGAGAGAGAGAGAGAGAGAGAGAGAGAGAGAGAGAGAGAGAGATCACCATGAGGCAGTTAGCAAGGAGAAGAGAGAGAATACATGCACATAGGAGTGAGTCAAGTGTTCCAGAAAAGACCAGAGACAAGATTGAATCCACCCCATATCCCAGCACCCAGAAACAACCATTGTCAACAGTCAACATTGCCCCAGACCTAGGTGGGAGAAGATAGAAGTATAGACAGAGGCAGGAATGGGTAGGTGAGATGAAACTATTTCTCCAAAATGGGATCATCCCGTATACTCATGAAAAAAAGCCAGACTCAAAAGGCCACATACTGTATGAGTCTATTCATATGAAACTTGCAGAATGAGCAAATTCTGAGACAGAAATAGATCAGTGGTTGCCAGGGACTGGGGGAGGAAGGATGGGGAGTGACTACACATGGGCATGGGGTCTTCTTTTGGAGCAATAAAAATGTCCCAGGAGCCCTGGCCGGTTTTTGTCAGTGGTTAAGCAGTCGGCCTGCAGACCAAAGGGTTGCAGGTTCAATTCCCGGTCAAGATCATGTACCTCAGTTCCAGGCTCCATCCCCTGGTTGGGTGTGAATAGGAGGCAACCAGTCAATGTGTCTCTCTCATATCGATGTTTCTCTCTCTCCCCCATCCTCCTCCCTCTCTTCCATTCTCTCTTTAAAAAAATCTATGGAAAAAATATCCCAGGATAAGGATAAATAAATAAGTAAATAAATGAAAATGTCCCAGGAGTAGATAGTGATAATAGTTGTACAACTCAGTGAATATACCAAACACACTGAATTGTACCTTAAAAGGGTGAATTTTATGATATGTGCATTATACTTCAGAAAAAAAATGGATTGTTATATATATACTAGAGACCCGGTGCACGAATTTGTGCATGGATGGGGTCCCTCAGGGTGGCCTGTGGGAATTGGGGCCCAGCTCATGTCCCCAGCCTCACAGCCCCACAGCACCTGGGAGCTGGGCAGCGCCCCCCTCCCCGGCTGCCTCCCCAGGTCGTTGTTTGTGGAGTGATCGACGGGGCAATCGGGGTCTCCGGTTGCACTTGCCTTGGCCTGGTGCTGCCTGCTCACTGCTCCACCATCCCACTGTGGTTCCGCTCTTGTCAGGGCCTATTAGGGCCAGCCGCACCTCCATTGCTGCCCACTGCCAGCACCTCATCGCCAACACCCTTCATGTTCCACGCTGCCTCCTGGTGGTCAACGCATGTCATAGCAAGCGGTTGAACTCCCGGTCAGGCAATTTGCATTTTAGGCTTTTATTATATAGGATTGTGTTTAATCTGGAGCATTACACTCATTTTATTTGATTCTGACGAAGAAAAAGAAACTGGAAGAAAACTTTAAAAATTGTTGAATTTGTAGTAAATGTTTCTTCACAAGAAGTATTAGTTCCTAAAAGATCCACAAAAGTCAACGAATGAAACGACAAACAACACTGTCATCTCAGTAATGTTTATTTTTCCCTCCCAATTCTTTTCTGAGTTCTGCTGCCTTCCGTTCATTTCCTTCTGGTTTTTATTTTATTTTATTTTTTGTTACTCCTCACCTGAGGATATTTTCCCCCCATTGATTTTTAGAGAGAGTGGAAGGGAGGGGGAAAGATAGAGAGAAACAATGATGTGAGAGAGTCACATTGATTAGTTGCCTCCTGCATGCGCCCTGGCTGGGGTCAAGATTGAGCCTGCAACCAAGGTATGTGCGCTTGATGGGAATTGAACCCAGGATCCTTCAGTCCACTGGCTGACCACTGATTATTAAAAAACTAGAGGCCCGGTGCATGAAAATTCATGCACTGGAGGGGGGTCCCTCAGCCCAGCCTGCCCCCTCTCACAGTCCAGAAGCCCTCAGGTGTGGGAGGTGACCCGGCGACCAGGGGAAGGTGATGCCCCATCACACCTCTGCTGCTGCCACTGCCGGCAGTGCAAGCCTCGGCCAGCCCTGGTTACCTGCACCTTGGGCCGGCCCTGGGCGGCTGGGGGGCTGAGGGGACTGGGGGACTCCAGAGGCAGGCTTGCAGTGGGACTGAGGGGATTGGGTGCCACCATTTTGTGGCTGTGGGCGCCACCATCTTTGAGGGTGTGGCATTAAATTAGCATATTCCCTCCTTATTGGCTGTGGGCACCGCCATCTTTGAGGACAGGGCAATCAATTAGCATATTCCCTCTCTATTAGATAAGATAATCTCTTCTTTAAACTCTACATCTCTTCTTTAAATTCTCTTTTCTTTTGAGAAATCGTGTTTTCTGGAATTTCCTTGTGTCTGTGGAGAGGTTTTGGTTGTTTCTTGTGTAGGTTTTTTTTTTTTCTGGTCTATTGCCTTCCTGTATTTCTGTGTAATTCCCCTAGCAATGTGCTTTTCATCTTGTGTTTGCCTCTGTTTTCTCCCTATCGTATCATTTTTGTAACTGTTGCCAATTTGTATGTGGGACCCACATTGGGTTGTAAATGCACTTAATTTTGCCAATATGTCCACTAAGTCTCCCACTTCCACACTATCTGACCGGCCTCCCCTATAACATTTCAACACTCCCATGGCCTGTGTCCTTACGTTTCATTAATCGAACGAGATATTTGTTTTGTATTTTTCTCTGGCTTTCCAGACTGTGGCCCTTGACTTTGGGGTGGTCTGATTCCATGCTTCAGTTCTGAGAAAGCATCGCTGGCCCGGCTGGTCCCCCAACCCAGTGCAAACAGGGCAGTATTTGACTGGAGAGCGTCCTAATTTGTGGTTTGGGGTTCTAGCTGTTTCCAATGCTGTTTTTCTCTTTGAAGCTGTGTTTGAAACCAGGCCAGCCCATCGTTTCTCTGTATAACTGGAGAGGAAAAGAGCCCAAGGCCTGGAAGGAATTTCTCAAAGTCGGTATTTTATCTCAGGCAGCTAAGATTTAGGCAAGAGCACAGAGTACCCCAGTTCCACCTGCTCCTGAGCAAAGCCAGTCACTGGGGAGCTTGGGACTGGAAAGGGGCCCCAGCTTGGGAGGCCACCCCAGATAAGGGCTAGGCTGGGAAAGCTGAGCCCATCTGAGCTGAGAGCTGCTCTGTGGTGAGGAAGACAGACGCAGATCATGGTGTGCCTGCCAGTTATGGTTCCTTCGAAAGCAGAACCCACTCCCTGAGTGATATAGACGATGCACCATGGGGATGACACCCTCAGTCCATCAGGGGAATTGCTGCTTCTGGGCCTGTAGTCAGCAGGGCTGGTGCAAGGGACGCAGAGACCACAGAGAAGTGGAGCGATGAGTAAGGACAAACTGGGAGCCACATGTGTGTCCTACCACCTCAAATCTGGATGATGCGGTGGCCTGCAGGACATGGGAGTCCATCCTCTTGGAGCTGTACTTGAGTGGGCCCAGAACTTGGAGACAACAGAAGGAAGTGGCTCAATGGTTGAGCGTCGACCTACGAACCAGGAGGTCATGGTTCGATTCCTGGTCAGGGCACATACCTGGGTTGTGGGCTCAATAGTGGTGGGGGGGGGGAGGGGGGTTGCAGGAGGCAGTCAATCAATAATTCTCATCATTGATATTCCTATCTCTCTCTTCCTCTCTGAAATCAATTTAAATTTTTTTAAAAAAATAAATAATTTTATAAAAACCCCTGCTTCATTTCTCCCTTCCAAATTTTATGCAAATTTTCCCTGTGATCAACCTTAGCCTGGAACCATAAAGGGCAGGGAATCCTGGGACAAGTAGTTTCAGCTTAGCCCAGCAGACACAATACACTTGACACGTGCCGTCCCTCATCTGGGGATGCTTCTCTGCTTCCTCCACCCTGCCCCACTCACTACCCCTCTATGTGCACCTGGGGACATTTATCTTACACTTCAGGGATGCACATGTACCCTCGGCTCCCCAAGTCCCCCACAGCCCTGTGGGCACTGGTGGTCAGGGTTGGGCACTGGCGGGCAAGGCTGAGGGGGAGCTTCCCAGCTGGCAGCTTGGAGAGCACAGTCAGGAATCACTGCCCCTGCAACAGCGTTGGCAGTAGCTGAACACGAGTTCCTGATGCAGCCCCCTTGGCAGAGTCTGCCGGGGTCCCAGGAGTCTGGAATGCTCCAGTTGGAAAAAGAGGCAACTTACACAATGATTATGGAAGTTGTCCATCGCATGAGTGGATTTGTGCTGCCTCTCCAGCCCTAAACCTTCAGAAGGTCTGGGCCCTGGGACCCGCGAGGTGGCCACTGGGGCACAGGTTCACCAAGCTCTCTCTCAAGGCCACGTGGGCTCGAATCCCCGCTCATCCAGAAGGCATTGGCTCCCTGGGGACCTGGCAGCTGAGAGAGTGTCTGGAGCCCTGCTCCAGGGGACTTGTCCTCCGAAGTCCAGTGTGGCCATTGGAAAGGAATGTGTTCTCAGAATTAAGACTCTGAAAGTCCTTGTCAGGGAAGTGTTGAAGGCCAAATCCCAAGTGCCTCCTAAGGGGCAGGCACCGTGTTGCCAACCCCAGCAGCCAACAGGCCTGTCTTTCTTTTTCTTTTTTTAAAATTTTTTATTGTTTAAAGTCTTACATATAGTATTACATAAATCTCCTTTTCCCCCCATTGACCTCTCCCTGGCCACCCCAACCCCCCAGCATATGCCCTCACCCCCCTAGTGTCTGTGTCCACTGGTTATGCTTATATGCATGCATACAAGTCCTTTGGTTGATCTCTTACCCCCTCCTCCATCCCCTGCCTTCCCTCTGAGGTTTAATGGTCTGTTCAATGCTTCCCTGTCTCTGTCTGATCCCTTTTTGCTCATCAGTTTATGTCTTTCATTTTTCAGGGGCCACTAGGTAGCAGGATCCCAACGGTCATTTGGTGAATACTGTCTCCCTCTCTGCAGATGGGAGCTGGTCTGGGATGGGAATGAGCATGGGGCAGGGATGGGGCGCCAGCAGAATCTGCACTAGGCTTCAGGGAGGGCCATGCACTTACCCAACCACCATACCCTGTGCCAGCCGTGAATCTGGTCCCACGGGCTGGAAAAGACGTGGCAAGTGAGGTGGAGGGGTTCCCCACTCCTCTGGACTCTGCCAGCTGCCCTGGGCTACAGGCAGGGACAGGAAGGGCCTAGAGCAGTGGTTCTCAACCTTCTGGCCCTTTAAATACAGTTCCTCATGTTGTGACCCAACCATAAAATTATTTTCGTTGCTACTTCATAACTGTAATGTTGCTACTGTTATGAATTGTCATGTAAATATCTGATATGCAGGATGGTCTTAAGCGACCCCTGTGAAAGGGTCGTTCGACCGCCAAAGGGGTCGCGACCCACAGGTTGAGAACCGCTGGACTAGAATGATGTGCACTTGGATTGCAAGCAGGAAAGAGGACACAAGAGGAAGAATGAGAAGGAAATGTGAAAGGCACAGTCAAGGTCTGTGGAACGACCCTGACCATCCCAACTGGGACATAAGCTTTGGGGAATAGGGACAGGGCGAAAAATTGGGACAGGGACTCCCCCAGCAACCAGTCTGCTCGGCCCCCTGAGCTGGTCAGCGTCAGGGTATACTGTCTTCCTCAATTCATGGGGAAGAAGGAAACCACTGGGAATCTTAGGCCGCGGTCAGAAGAGATGCAGACTGAGAGAGAAATCACCTTGCCCAACTTTCTCTCTCTCTCACATACACACACTCACACATACACATAAGCCACACACACACACACACACACACACACACGCACACACGCACACACACACGCACACACAGAAGTCACACACATTTATGCATAAGCTACACACACTGAAGCTTTGTCCTGAGGCCTCCTCCCCTCCCACAATCCCAGGGCCTCCCCTGCCCTCTCACAGGCTCCTCCCTCCCCTTGACCAGGAGCATCCAGCCCACAGGAGTCTACAGGAAGGGACCAACTTTATCTGTGCCTGGGAGGGCTTCTCAGGCAGAGGGTGTGCCCTGCTGCTCACCCCAGAGAGGGGGCTCCCCTCTCACCACAAGATTAGCTCCCCCTCCAACCCAGTTCCAAGAGAAAAGAGGCAAAGGCCTACCCACCCTGACCCTGTCCCCCACCCCTTCCTGCCTGACCAGGGCCCCATACCTTACATTCCCGGGACTTGCTTTCCCTCAGACCTGCCCTGCAGGCACTAGGTATGGTATTCCCGAATCCCAGCCACCCTCCTGTGGATGGGGGTGCTCTTTTGGCGGGTGTCATTGGGACGCTCTTGTACCACCCAGGTCTTTAGCCATCATATCTCACTGTGGCTGCTGAAAGCTCTAAGGGAAATTAGCTGAAGGATGGCGGTTGGCTCGTGGGTGTTCGGGGAGGCTGGAGAGCCAGGCTTAGAGGAACAGGGTCTGCATCATGGCAAAGTGCTGGGCAGGCTCCCTCCCCTGACTGGCACGCACAGACACTGTGCTTTGCATCACCAATGTGGGACTCGGGCGCTGCCAGGAGAACCGTGGCTATCACTGTTCCTCAGGTAACAAGCCTCACCGCCCCTGCTGCCACTCACCACCCAAGTGGAACCTGGGAGGGCCTGCCTCTTCCCACCTCTGGGCCCAGATCCAGTGGGCGGCATGTGCATTTGATTGACGTACCTGGTCATGTGCCCATGCCCTAGCTGCAAGAAAAGCTGGGAGAACACAGACCCGGCCTTTTTGGTTCCTCTCATGGGAGGTGGGGCTCAGCCTCATAAAGTGGCAACTTCTGGAGCCAGAAGGAAGGAGCAGTGTCCACTGGGCCCACCTAAATGGTTCAGCAGCTTCCCACTGCCTTTAACATAAACCCTGACCTCCCTCCCCTCAATGTTGCCCCTTCAGAGGGCAGCCTCTCCCGGGGTCCTTCCACTATGCAGCTCACTAACCTAGTCTTTTTCTGTCGTTGGGAGCAATTCTTTAAAAAAAAAATTTTTTTTATTGATTTCCGAGAGGAAGGGAGAGAAACATCAATGATGAGAGAGAATCATTGATCAGCTGCCTCCTGCACACCCTCCACTGGGGATCAAACCCACAACCTGCATGTGCATGTGCCCTGACCGGGAATCAAACCGTGACTTCCTGCTTCATAGGCCGACGCTCAACCACTGAGCCACGCCAGCTGGGTGGAGCAAGTGGTTTGCAGGTGGAGGTGCTATGGATAAGGTAGTGCCCACTCTCCCAGAAACCGCAAAGGTGTCTAGAGATTCTGAGTTGCTCGGTAAGTGCCATCATTGTTATTCCACGGGGATATCTTCACATTTTAGGACAGTTCAAATTAAAATGCACTTGGGGTGTTTACAAAAGTCTTAGCAGTCTAATACTGGCTTCTCAGCAAGCATGCTATGGGGAATGAGTTCTTTGTTTCATGGCCCTCCCTCACACATCACACACACTTCGCAGTCCTGAATCCCAGGCACTGGAGGCCAGTGGCTCCTTCCCTCCCTGACCCATTTTCAAAAGACCAAGGGGACAGGACCATCCCAAGACAAGAATGAATGGAAACCCAAAACTTTATAATTCACCTAGTAAATGGAACAAAACCCCTCATCATGTCCTAGGCCAGTGGTTCTCAACCTTCCTAATGCCGTGACCCTTTAATACAGTTCATGTTGTGGTGACCCCCAACCATAAAATTTTTTTCATTGCTACTTCATAACTGTAATTTTGCTACTGTTATGAATCGTAATGTAAATATCTGATATGCAGGATGTATTTTCATTGTTACAAAATAAACATAATTAAAGCATAGTGATTAATCACAAAAACAATATGTAATTATATGTATGTTTTCTGATGGTCTTTAGGCTACCCCTGTGAAAGGGTCGTTCGACCCCCAAAGGGGTTGCGACCCACAGGTTGAGAACCGCTGTCCTAGGTTGACAGTCTAAGTACCCACCCTACCCTCTCCCTGGAGGTTTCCCAAGGGTGCTAAGCAGGAATCCTTCCCTGCTCCCGAAGCCCACCCCCAGCAGACCCTTCCCTCAACTGACCACAGCAAAACTCAGCTGAAACATTAAGTAACATTTATTGAAAAAGAAATATTTGTTGAAACCATTGAACAAAGGGAATGACAACAGAGGGGAACTTCTAACTGGCCACTAGAGCCCAGATGTCTTAACCCACCTTCTACTGGGGTCCCGGATGAGGTGCCTCAACTTCCTCCACACCACAGCCCTCACACCACAGTCTCCCTCCCTGAGGGCCCACAATTGGTCTTTGCAGAATAATGGACGCTGGTGATGTCCACTCACTGCAGGGTTCCCTCCCCTCTGGACGACATGCTGGGGCCTAGCTCTGCCCTATGGCCTGCACAGGACAGACACAGGACACTGCAAAACACAGCAAGGGACACTCCACCATGCTGAGGAAACTGAGTCACAAAGAACAGGGTGACATCAGTACACAGTGTCCATGAAACCTCCAGCAGCCGCCTTCTGTCCCTGGTCCACTTCTTCCAGGGGTCACTGGGTAAGCACCGGCCACACCTTCGCCGGTCCTTCCCGCCCTCTCCTGGGCCTGGGCACAGGGTCTCCAAGGTGGGTGATGTTCGCGGTGGGGAGGGAGAAAACTGCTCAGAGAAGAACACACACATCTCCACAAGCACAAGCAGCGGTTGGCCTAAATCTACACCAAGAAAGCTGAGGCTGAGCTCACGACACTGGATGAGAGCTGGCAGAGCCTTGGCTGGCAGTGGGGCTCACAGCACGTGCCGGGGCTGAGAGGTGGCTGCCCCGGGGGGGGGGGCGGGACACCCATCTGGGTTCACACACACCTGGAGGTTCTGCACCGGCACCAAGGCCTGTGTGTGCGGGCGAGAGGGGGTCACTATAGGGCCTACAGAGAAATAGGATGAGGGCTGCCCAGGGGATGGAGGATGGGGGTCCCAGAGACTGGCACCCTTGAAATGGCCCCTAACGTTTCCCAGTCCAATGCAGGTGGCAGACATATTCAGGTGCCCCTCACTTGGACTGGGACTGGCTGCCCAGGGGTGCCCAAGTGGGCAGGGTTTGGGGCTGGATGTGGTGACACTATGAGGGGACACCTCTTCCCATCCCATTGGTATCACAAACAGTCATCTTGATGGTTGGGAAGGGCTGATGGTGGGGTGGTGGTCAGGGCCCTTTGGGAGTAGTGGGGGGCCAGGGGGCAGGGAAGACCCTTCCCTGGGCCCTGCTCCCCATGTGGGGTGAGGTGGCCTTCCCCTGCCTCCAGGGCTCTGGTGCCCCGGGGAACAGGCCACTGGCCCTTCCAAGCTTACTTGAAGGAGGGCTCGGGGGAACTCATGTCCCCAAGCCCGTCGTCACTTTCTGACTCCTCCTGGAAGAGAATGCGCTCCTCCTCGTGGGGCTCGTCAGCCTCCTCATCTTCTTCCTGGGACAGTTCCTCTGGGTCACTGCCAGGACTTCCTGAGCCCACCCTGAAAGCAATGCCCATGTGGGCAGGCGAGGGCCCTGCCTGACCTAGACCTGCAGGAGCCAGAGCACTCTCATCTCCCTGAATGGCAGGGGAGGCCTTGGTGGTATCCTCAGGGGCAGGGTCTGCCCCAGTGGCACCTCCGGTTTCAGGAGCAGCCTCATCAGGATCGGCAGTGGCAGGACCCGCCTCATCAGGATCGGCAGTGGCAGGACCCGCCTCATCAGGATCGGCAGTGGCAGGACCCGCCTCATCAGGATCGGCAGTGGCAGGGCCCGCCTCATCAGGATCGGCAGTGGCAGGGCCCGCCTCATCAGGATCGGCAGTGGCAGGGCCCGCCTCATCAGGATCGGCAGTGGCAGGGCCCGCCTCATCAGGATCGGCAGTGGCAGGGCCCGCCTCATCAGGATCGGCAGTGGCAGGGCCCGCCTCATCAGGATCGGCAGTGGCAGGGCCCGCCTCATCAGGATCGGCAGTGGCAGGGCCCGCCTCATCAGGATCGGCAGTGGCAGGGCCCGCCTCATCAGGATCGGCAGTGGCAGGGCCCGCCTCATCAGGATCGGCAGTGGCAGGGCCCGCCTCATCAGGATCGGCAGTGGCAGGGCCCGCCTCATCAGGATCGGCAGTGGCAGGGCCCGCCTCATCAGGATCGGCAGTGGCAGGGCCCGCCTCATCAGGATCGGCAGTGGCAGGGCCCGCCTCATCAGGATCGGCAGTGGCAGGGCCAGCCTCATCAAGATCGGCAGTGGCAGGGCCAGCCTCATCAGGATCGGCAGTGGCAGGGCCCGCCTCATCAGGATCGGCAGTGGCAGGGCCCGCCTCATCAGGATCGGCAGTGGCAGGGCCCGCCTGATCAGGATCGGCAGTGGCAGGGCCCGCCTCATCAGGATGGGCAGTGGCAGGGCCCGCCTGATCAGGATGGGCAGTGGAAGGGCCAGCCTCATCAGGATGGGCAGTGGAAGGGCCAGCCTCATCAGGATGGGCAGTGGAAGGGCCCGCCTCAACGGCCACTGCGTTTTCCCAGAAAATGGCAGCTTGAGCGGCATTTTCACAGGGTGGGGTGGCCTGAGCAGCACCTTCATAGGCTGCAGAGGCCAGGCCAACATCTTCAAAAAACAGAGCGGCCTGGGCATCTTCACAGGCTAGAGCAGCCTGGGCAGCAGCCAAATCTTCAATGTCCATCCAGGGCCCTTCTTCCACTGGAAACTGCTGCTGGCTCGTAGTGGGAGTGGCCTCCCATGCCTCTGACTCCCGAATGAGCCGGAGCATCCCCAGAAAGCCAGGTGGTCTCCTCTCCAGGCGCATCCTTCTCAGCTTGTTCCAGAGAATTTCATTGGGGCGAGCCCACATCAGCACCTGCCTGGCACGCATCTGGTCTGCGCTGGAGGGTTGGATGGCCCCTTTCTCTATGGCCTCCTGCAGCAGGTCTTCCAGGCGCATCACATAGGCAAAGAGAGTTTCCTGGGGCCGCTGGGCACAAGTTATGAACCTCAGCCGCGCGGTTGCTCGGTTGTCCTTGTTCCCAAACACCTGAATCAGCGTGGCCAGGCAGTCCTGGGCTGTGATTTCAGCATTTTCATTCAGGATGTCACTCACCAGATCCAGAGCGGGCCCATGCAGGCTCTCCACCAGCCGCCGCTGCCGCTCCCTTTCCGATACGTGGCGCCACAGGTACAGCATGTCGTTGGCGTGGTCCAGCCAGCTCTCAAAGGACTCCTGCTGGTGGCTTGGCTCGTCCAGGCCAGAAAAGGATCTCAGTTCCTGATAGGCCATATTTTCCAGCAGAGGCTGCAGAGCCTGCCTCCATTGCTGGTTCCAGGCTCCTGCCTGTCCTGGGGCTCCTGCCATACCCACAGCTTCCTCACCTGGAGACCCTGCCTCACCTGAGGCTCCTGCCAAACTCACAGATCCTGCCATGCCTGCGATTCCTGTGTCACCTGAAGCGCCCTCCTCATCTGAGTCACCTTCAGCTACATCCTCATCTGCAGCTACATCCTCATCTGCAGGTATATCCTCACCTACAGCTACATCCACACCTACAGCTACATCCACACCTACAGCTACATCCACACCTACAGCTACATCCACACCTACAGCTACATCCACACGTGCAGCCATAATCTCACCTGAAGCTATATCCTCACCTGCAGGTATATCCTCACCTACAGCTATAGCCTCACCTGAAGCTTCTTCCACACGTGCAGCCATATCCTCACCTGCAGGTATATCCTCACCTACAGCTACATCCACACGTGCAGCCATAATCTCACCTGAGGCTATATCCTCACCTGCAGGTATATCCTCACCTATAGCTACATCCTCACCTACAGCTACATCCACATGTGCAGCCATAATCTCACCTGAAGCTATATCCTCACCTGCAGGTATATCCTCACCTATAGCTACATCCTCACCTACAGCTACATCCACACATGCAGCCATAATCTCACCTGAAGCTATATCCTCACCTGCAGGTATATCCTCACCTATAGCTACATCCTCACCTACAGCTACATCCACACATGCAGCCATAATCTCACCTGAAGCTATATCCTCACCTGCAGCTCCCTCCTCACCTGCAGCTCTATCCTCACCTGCAGCAGCTTCCACACCTGCAGCTCTTGCCTCATCTGCCCTGCCAGCCACTGCTTCCCCCTGGGGCTGTTCAGGGAAATCTGGTCTATCCTGTGAGTCACCATCAGGAACCTGTGGCAGGAAGATCACAGTCCAGGGTCCCTCCCTGCCTGGTATTTGTTGGGGGATCAAACTTCGGTTTAAATACTCAGGAAACTCAACCAAGGCGACCCTGGATTGGATCTCCCTTCTGAAGATCGTGCCCAGCACTCGGTACTCGCCCAGGGGCCTCAGTGCATCCTGCACAGTCTCCTGGAGTTCCTCTTCCTCACAGTCATCTGGGATGCCCAGGATGAGCAGGGAGCGCTGTGCGTTTATGGCCATCAGGCCGCACCAGTCTCGCAGGATGGTTAGTGCCATTGCCAGCATTGAGGACCTGAAGGGTGGGGGAAAGTGAATGATGAAAAGTGTGCAGGCTGTGGCAGTGTGGTCCTTGTCCTGGGTCAAAGGGGAGAGAATCACGTTCGTGCTACACAGCCCACCCCACTGCCCAACCAGAGCCCCATGCCCCACCCAGCAGAGGCCTGGAGCACCTCCTCTCCCTGTTCTATTTGTTTGATTTTAGGAAACTTTAAAAAATAAATAAACTTACAAGATACAATCCTCGCCGTATCCCAGAAATGAAATTGAGCGGTGGGGTGGGCTGGCTGACTGTAGCGGAGCTCAGAGGCTATTCGCAGAGCGAGCTGGAGATGAATGTCAGAGGATGCGGATCTCAGCTAAAGGACAGTAGACACAAACAAGCGAAAGCATATACTAGCCGTTTCCATACCTGCAGCTCATGGGTTGGAAGAATTAGCATCATTAAACTGTGCACACTACCCAAAGCAATTTATAGATTCAACACAGCCCTTATTAAAATACCAACAGCATATTTCACAAATCTAGAACAAATATTCCAAAACCCAAATAGCCTCAGCAACAATGAGAAAGAAGAACAAAGTTGGAAGGATCACAATACTGGATATTAAACTATACTACAAAACCATTATAATCAAAATAGCCTAGTACTGGCACAAGAACAAGTATTTAGATCAATGGAACAGAACAGAGGCCCCAGAAATCAACCCATATCAATATGGACAGTTAATATTTGACAAAGGAAGCAAAAGAGTACAATGGAATAAAGATAGTCTCTTCAATAAATGGTGCTGGGAAAATTGGACAGGCACAGACAAAAAAAACTGAAATTAGACCACCAACTTACACCATACACAAGAATATTCAAAATGGATAAAATCACAAAAATCCTAGAAAACATAGGCAGCAAAACCTCAGACACCTCACATAGCAGTTTTTTTCACCAATACATCTCCTAGGGCAAGAGAAACAAAGGAAAAAAAAAATAAATGGGACTACATCAAACTAAAAAGCTTCTGCACAGCAAAAGAAGCCATCAACCAAATGAAAAGGGAATCCACTTATGGACAACATATTCACCAATGATATATCTGATAAGTGGTTAATTTCCAAAATATATAATGAACTCATACAACTCAACACCAAGAAGACAAACAATCCAATTTAAAAATGGGCAAAGGAGGCTCACCAAGAAGCAAAGAGAGAGGACCCAAATAAACAAAATCAGAAATGAAGGAAGTGAAATAACAACAGCCCCCCACAGAAATACAAAGGATTGTTAAAAATTACTACGGACAACTCTGTTCTAACAAACTAAACAACCTGGAAGAAATGGACATATTCCTAGAAAAATACAACCTTCCAAAACTCAATCAGGAAGATACTAAAAATCTCAATAGGCTGATAACTATGGAAGAAATTGAAGCAGTCATCAAAAAGCTTCCATAAACAAAAGCCCAGGGCCAGATGGCTTCACAGGGGAGTTTTACCAAACATTCAAGGAAGAACTAAAACCTATCCTCCTCAGACTACTACAAAAAATTCAAGAGGAAGGAACACTTCCAAGCTCATTCTATGAAGCCAGCATCACCCTAATACCAAAACCAGGTAAAGACAACACAATGAAAGAGAATTACAGGCCAATATCCCTCATGAACATAGATGCCAAAATGCTCAACAAAATCTTAGCAAATCGGATCCAGCAGTATATCAGAAAGATCATACACCATGACCAAGTAGGATTTATCCCAGGGATGCAAGGATGGTACAATATCCGCAAATCAATAAACGTGATACATCACATAAACAAATTGAGAGAAAAAAAACCACATAGTCATATCAATTGACGCAGAGAAAGTATTTGACAAAATCCAACACCCTTTCTTGATAAAAACGCTCAGCAAGATGGGAACAGAAAAATCATACCTCAACATAATAAAAGCCATATATGACAAACCCACAGCCAACATCATACTCAATGGACAAAAACTAAAACCATTTCCCCTAAGAACAGGAACAAGACAGGGATGCCCACTCTCACCACTCCTGTTTGACATGGTACTTAAAGTATTAGCCATTGCGATCAGACAAGAGGAAGAAATAAAAGGCATCCAAATTGGAAAAGAAGAAGTAAAACTGTCCTTATTCACAGATGACATGATATTATACATAGATAACCCTAAAGACTCCATCAAAATATTATTAAACTTAATAAATGAATTCGGCAATGTAGCAGGATACAAAATTAATGCCAAGAAATCTATGGCATTTCTATACACCAATAATGAACTTACAGAAAGAGAGACTAAAAAAGCAATCCCATTTACCATCGCACCAAAAAATTTAAGATACCTAGGAATAAACTTAACTAAGGAGGTAAAAGACCTATACGCAGAAAACTACAGGACACTAAAAAAGGAGATGGAGGAAGACATAAACAGATGGAAGAACACACCGTGTTCATGGATTGGTAGAATCAACATCATCAAGATGTCCATACTACCCAAAGCAATCTATAGATTCAGTGCACGCCCCATTAAAATACCAACGGCATATTTCACAGACCTAGGACGAACTCTCCAAAAATTCATCTGGAATAAAAATAGACCCCAAATAGCTGCAGCGATCCTGAGAAAGAAGAACAAAGTAGGTGGTATCTAAATACCAGATATCAAGCTGTATTACAAAGCCACTGTTCTCAAAACAGCCTGGTATTGGCACAAGAACAGACATATAGATGAATGGAATAGAATAGAGACCCCCAAAATCGGCCCAAACCACTATGCTCAATTAATATTCAACAAGGAGGCATGAACATACAATGGAGTCAAGACAGCTTCTTCAATAAATGGTGTTGGGAAAAATGGACAGATATATGCAAGAAAATGAAACTAGAACACCAACTTACACCATACACAAAAATAAACTCAAAATGGATAAAGGAGTTAATCATAGGACGGGAAACCATAAAAATCCTAGAGGAATCCACAGGCAACAAAATCTCAGACATATGCCGAAGCAATTTCTTCACTGATACTGCTCGTAGGGCAATGGAAACTAAAGAGAAAATAAAGAAATGGGACTACATAAAAATAAAAAGCTTTTGCACAGCAAAAGAAACCATCAACAAAACAACAAGAAAGCTCATTGCATGAGAGAACATATTTGCAAATGTTATCACTGATAAGGGTTTAATCTCCAACATTTACAGGGAACTCATACAACTTAACAAAAGGAAGATAAACAACTCAATTAAAAAATGGGCAATGGACCTAAATAGATACTTTTGGAAAGAAGACAGAAGAATGGCCAAAAGACAAATGAAAACATGTTCAAAGTCACTAATCATCTGAGAGATGCAAATCAAAACGACAATACGGTACCATCTCTCTCCTGTCAGAATGGCTATCATCAACAAATCAACAAACAATAAGTGCTGGTGAGGATTTGGAGAAAAAGGAAGGCTCGTGCACTGCTGCTGGGAATGCAGACTGGTGCAGCCACTGTGGAGAACATTATGGAGTTTCCTCAAAAAACTAAAAATGGAACTCCATTTAACCCTGTGATCCCACTTCTAGGAATATATCCCAAGAAACTAGAAACACCAATCAGAAAGGATATATGCACCCCTATGTTCATAGCAGCACAATTCACCATAGGAAAGATTTGGAAACAGCCTAAGTGCCCATCAGCAGATGAGTGGATTAAAGAACTGTGGTACATCTACACAATGGAATACTACACTGAAGTAAAAATTAAGGAGTTCTTAGCATTTGCAACAGCATGGATGGAACTGCAGAGCATTATGCTAAGTGAAATAAGCCAGTTGGAGAAAGATAAATATCACATGATCTCACTCATTTATGGAATATAATGAACAACATAAACTGATGAACAAAAACAGATCCAGAGACAGAGAAGCATCGATCAGATGCTCAAACCTCAGAGGGAAGGTAGGGGAGGGTGGGGGTAAGGGGGAGAGATCAACCAAAGGACTTATATGCATGCACATAAGCCTAACTAATGGACACAGACAACAGGGGGGTAGGGGCATGAGTGGGAGGGGGATGGGGGGTAATGTGGAGATAAGGACACACATGTAATAACTTAATAAAATTTTTTTATTTTTTTAAAATATATTTCTTTATTGGTTTCAGAGAGGAAGGGAGAAGGAGAGAGAGATAGAAATATCAATGATGAAAGAGAATCATTGATCGGCTGCCTCCTGCACACCCCCACTGGGGATTGAGCCCGCAACCCAGGCATGTGCCCTTGGCTGGAATCAAACCCGGGACCCTTCAATCCGTAGGCCGACACTCTATCCACTGAGCCAAGCCGGCTAGGGCAATAAAAAAATGTTTAAAAACTCACACTGAAAAAAAATGGGCAAAGGATCTAAATAGACATGTCTCCAAAGTGGACATACAGATGGCCAACTGACATATGAAAAAATGCTCAATGTCACTAATTATCAGAGCTGCATGAAATAATTTTTTTCTTATTGGGGTTTTATTAAGTCTATTAATCTCTGTCTTTTAACTGGATTGTTTAACCCTTTTACATTTAATGCAGTTATTGATTGGTTTTAATTTACCATTGTACTATTTGTTTTCTATTTGTCTCATATTTTTGTTCTCCCTTCTGTTTCTGACTTCTGTTGCATTCATCATTTTTAAAATTTCTCTTTATTGTTGATGATATTACAGATATCCCCTAGTTTCCTCCATTGCCCCCCTCCACCTGGTTCCTGCCCCACCCCAGGCTTTCACCGTAGTATTGTGTGTGTCCATGGATTATCATATATGCATATAAGTTATTTGGTTATTCTCTGCCTGGGCGTGAAACCCATAAAGGGTTTCTTTTTCTCTTTTTTCAATCCTCACCCAAGGACATTTTCCATTGATTTTTAGAGAGTGGAAGAGAGAGGGAAAGACAGAGAGAAATATAGATGTGAGAGAAAAACATCGATTGGTTGTCACCTGCACATGCACTGGCCACAGTCCTTGACTGGAATCGAACCCGGAACCCCTCAGTCCGCAGGCGCACGCTCTGTCCACTGAGCCAAACGAGCTAGAGTGGGCATAAAATATTTTCTAAGTTCCATTTTGATTTTCTTTGACCCACGCGTTTCCAAATATTTAGAGATATGTTATCATTATAAATTTCAAATAAAATTCAAAATTATTTCAAATTAAATTAATTTCAAATAAGAGAATTTATTAAGTAAAAGTGCAATCTTTTAAAATTTATGGAGACTTTTATGGCCGGGTGTATGGTGTATGTGGGTGAATGTACAAAGCACCTTTGTAAAGAATCTACATTTTTGGTGGAAGCCAAGGCCTAGCCCCTGTCGACACTGCAATCCCCTCGTGGTCTTTTAGATTCCAACTGTAGCGATCCACACCGAACCGCTTCCCTCCTCCCACCCCACCCCCACTGCCAAGTCCATTTTCAATATCCAACCGCCTCCACCAGATCACCTGCTCCCCACCAGCCAGGGGGCTCCTCTCCCACCCTCAGCCAGTGGCTCTATCTTGCAGCCCATTCCCTCTGGACGCAGGGGGCGCCACTGTCTGCCGCCCTGCGAAGCGCCCTCCCGCGCTGTGCCCTGCCCCGAGCCGGGTGATGGCGCTCGCCTTTAGCAAAGCGCCCCCAGTTTCTTAGACGTTAGCCTTCCTCTCTGGCCTCCTCACAACCGGGAGCCCTCCCCGCCCCAGCCCTCACATTGGTCCCCGTCCCCTCCCGTGTTTTCCACACCGGCAGCCAGTCCTCCTCTCCTGTGGTCCCAGAAGCAGGGCGCCATCTGAGTTCACGACATCCGTACCTACATCTGCTAGGACTCTAAGCGATCCCGTCTAGCCTTCCTTCACCAGCAAGCCCCTCCCTCCCCGCCCCCCGCCTCGCAGCGCTGAAGCCTGGAGCGCGCGCCCCCTCCCCCCACCCCCCACCGGTCAGATCCGTTGGAGCTGGAAGCCCGCCCATGGCTGCTCTCTACACCGGGGGCAGGAGCAGCCCTCCTAGTCTGGCGGCCCGTGTTCTCCCTTCCGCCCCTCTCACACGCAGCGCGGAAGCCCCCCCCCCCCCTCGCGAGGGTCCCCCTGATTGCCCCACCTTGGCCACTAGCCCTCTCTTCACCCCCACAGTAAGCTTTAATCTTCCCCTCACGTCGGGGCACCAGGAGCCAGCCTGCCTGCCCCACACCCACCCATCCGCAGCCAGCAGGCCTTCTTTGGTAGAGGCCCCAACGCCGGCCCCCCGCCGCTCCACTCCGTAGTCCTCAAAGCACAGTCATTGCCCCCCACTCCAGCACTGGGGAGGCCTTCCTTCCACAACCCCTCCTCCAACCGCTCGGTCCGCTTAGCCATTAACACCACTCACCGCCTCCCCACGCCAGAGCGCCGCCATCTACCCGCCTCCACTCACCGCCTCCCCACGCCAGAGCGCCGCCATCTACCCGCCTCCACTCACCGCCTCCCCACGCCAGAGCGCCGCCATCTACCCGCCTAGCAAGCCGGCGGCACCCACCCTGTGGACCCCCTACTGGGAATCCTGCCGTCAGCCCCCCTCGGGCCGCTCCTGGTTCCTGCTCCTATGTACCCCGACGTGTTAGCCCTCCTCTCTGACCCCCTTATCCAGGGGCCCAACCCCAGTTTCGGCTCGAGCCCCCCCCCCCCAACTCCCTGCCCCGGGGGCCTTACTCTCTGTGGACGACTCAGGAGCTGGAGAGCTCACCTCTCCTGGGCAGCCAGGAGCCAAGGGGCGGCGTCTCCCAAGTTCTCCCGTCTTAAGATCTCGAGAGCTTCCCAGAAAGTTCTAGGTGTTTGGATTCAGGGCAACTGATTGGATCCGAAAAAGCACGTGATGGGGGCAATATGTTACAGATATGTAACAGTAACATATCGGCGGGGGGCGGGGGGCGGGGAAGGGGGAGAATGAAGCTTGATATACCAAGTCTTGAAATTCTGAAAACAACAAGTACACCCATTGGCCCTCCATGGACAAAATGGCCTACGTACGAACAAGATGGAGAAGCTGGCGGAGTAAACTTGCAAATGGAGAGCCCGTTGTGGCAAATGGGGAAATTTTTCTTCATAGTTTGTTTTCTACTGTGGTTGAAAATGTCATAAGACATATTTTTACGGACTTCTTGTCTAGTTGTCTCCAACTTTTGTTTTATATATTTTAAGCTTATTGTTATAAAGCACAAATACATTTATAAACTCGATGTGTTCCTGATTAATACATATGTCATTATTACCTTTTATAGTGGATCCCCAACTGGGAATCCTGCCTTCGCCTCCCCCCCCCCCATTACTTTAATAGTCCTTTTCTTTAAATTTGTTTTGCTTAGTATTAATGTAGCCATTTCCACGGTCTTATGCTTACTTTTTGCATGGTATATAATTTTGGATCCTCTTACTATCAACTCATCTGAGTCTTTATTTTTAAATTGCATCTCTTGTAGACAGCAAAATATTTGCCCTTTTCCTCATGCTGACAATCTGTACCTTTTAATTGGAGTTCATGACCCATTAACAGAGTGTAATTTTTATATGGTTAAATTTAGATTTATCCTTTTATTGTCTTAGTCCATATAGGCAGCTATAATAAAATACAGTAAAACCTCCATATAATGGATTAATTCAGGCGAAGGGGTGTCCATTAAAGCTGAAAGTTCATTATATAATAAAGTAGGTTTTCTGAATGCATGTTAAAAATTTGACAAATTAGTTTATCTGTTTTTACTTATGCAGACACGTTTGTGTAATGAAAATTAAGTATTTATGAAAAGTTTAATATCACAAAAAAGTTTCCTATATGTATTACTGTAATTTTAAGTTTATATTGAATAGGTCTAGTAGATGCCTGCATTCACCAGTCATCGAGATCAACCAAATGCACACAGCTAGGGCCCGGCTTAGAGCAGGCTCGAACATAAGCCCGCACCAGTTAAAACTGCTGCAGAAAATCACACCATCGACAACAGAGTCAGTTACCGCTGGAGATGCGGTGTGATCACGAGCTAATCATTCTCCGGACGGACATTGTTTACCAGTGGTGACTCTTGGATTTAAGTATGTAGACTAGAGTGGTAGATATGTAATATTTATTTATGTCAGCGAGATTATTAGTGTTGTTTTTTTCTCCTGGGATCCCCAATACACGTATCAGACCTTTTTATATTGTCCCACAACTCACCGACGTTCTGTTCTGTTGGTTTTTCTTAAATCTTTTTTCCTCTCAGTTTCTCAGAATGGATCATTTCGATTGATGTATGTTTCACTAAGTAGTATGAAGCCTCTAACATTCATACTATTAAGAAACACCAACGTTAACAGAATGGACTAAGAGGAGCCAAAAAAGGACTTGGCTCAGATGCTTCCCTCCTGAGCAAGGGGCTTCCTTGCCCCAGACCCCTTATCCAGGCCCCTTCTCCACTGGGGTCCAGCGTACCTGCTGCAGAGTGGCTGAATCTGGGCTCGCTGTCCTCAGGGAGCCGTTCCTGCCTGCAGCGATGAGGCCAATTCTCTCAAAGAAGGTCCTGAGCATCCGGCCACAATAAAGGGAGGTGGACGGGGAGAGATGGCCCTGTGTGGATAGCAGCTGACTGGTGTGTCCACAGACTTTCGTTGTATTACTCTGTCTAGGCTGGCTGGGCATGTGTTTGAAATTCTTTTTTTTTAACAAAATATTGAAAACAATCCAGTAGGGAAATTTCTTTCCCTATCCAATTGTGGGTTTATCAGTATTTCTTCATTAGTCTATCACTTTGGCTGACTGTAGTAATGTTCCCACCAGCCATAGGGTAACTCCCAAACGGTTAAGACAATTGTGCATTGTCTCCCCGCCTTTATTTTTATAGCCCTATTACAACTACATATTCAGAGCACAAGGTCACTCCCACTGCAGTGGATGTGGAGTACACTCCCGGAGCCCCCCTCCCGGCCTGCTCTCACTCCCCTCCTTTGGTAAAGCTTGGATGCCAATGCTGTCTAGGAATTGCCCAAGGCCAAAGGAGCTGCCTCACCCAAGGTCGCTCCCAGCACACATCCAATTACTACCAGCTGATGTGTGTGCAAAGGCCCAGCCCCTTTCTAGAAATTAGCTTGCAAGGGATCTGAGCTCAGCCCATTCCCTCTTGTATGAGTTTTCTCGGACTGCTGCAATAAATTACCAAAAACCAGATAGCTTAAAACAACAGGAATTTATTTCCTCACGGCTCTGGAAGCCAGAAACCCAAAATTAAGGTGTCAGCAGAGCTGCGCTACCTCCAATGGCTCTAGAAGAGGTCTCACATGGCTTTCTTCCGTGTCTATGTCTTTCTTCTGTCTCTTCTATTTTTTAAAATATATTCTTATTGATTTCAGAGAGGAAGGGAGAGGGAGAGAGAGAAACATCAATGATGAGAATCATTGATGGGTTGCCTCCTGCATGCCCCCCACTGGGGATCAAGCCCGAAACCCAGGCATGTGCCCTGATCGAGAATGGAACCATGACCTCCTGGTTCATAGGTCAGCGCTCAACCACTGAGCCACACCTGCCAGGCTCTTCTGTCTCTTTTTAAGACATTTGTCATTGTATTTAGGGCCCACCTGGATATCCCAGCATGACTTCATCTCAAGATTCTTAACTTCATCACAAAGACCCTTTTTCTGAAAAAGGTCACATTCACAGGTTTTGGAAGTTAGGGTGCACACATATCTTTTGAGGGGCCACCATTCTCCCCACTACATTTTGAGAGCTCAGGCTCACGCCTGCCCAGCCAGCGCCCCCACACCCCCCGCCCCAGTGAGAGGACAAGACTGGGCAGCAGGGTCCACAGACAAGGGCCACAAGTGGTCTCCCTGCCTCTGCTCCAGGGAAATGCCCCGAGCCCTGCTCCCCACAGCTAGAAGCACTCTAAGTGGGTGTCTCGGGTCTCCCCCTAAGCGAGGGGGCTGCTGAGGGCTTCTCCCTGAGGCCCAGGTTCTCCTTGTTTTGTAATGAGAAGCAGAGAGGAGCCCAGCTCCTGCTCAGTTCCCAGTGGCCTGGGGCTGGGGGAGGGGCGGACCATGCAGAGTGCCTGGTTTTCCTGGCTGCTTTTCTCTGACAGCCTTTTTCAGATTCCCAACTTTTCGGAAACTCATCATTGCCAAGACAGCACGTGTCCCCAGTCAGCCCTGGATTTCAGTCCTGGTTCTGCCACGTGGGTAAATAGGCACCCAAATGCCTACTCTGCAGACCAGCTTGAAGGCTTGCGGGTCACATGGGGGACCTGAGGGAAAGAAGTTGAATCCAGCAGCTCTTCACTCCCTGCTCTCATCCTCTCTCAGCCCTCCACCTGCCTGCACACGGCCCTCCCCCAAACCCTCTCGCTGCCCCTCACTTTCTCATCTCTGCCCTCCTGGCTCAAGTGGTTTGGTCTCTCTGCTGCTAGCTGCCCTACAAGGGCGAGGGGGGGGAGGGTCGGTAGATCCCAGATGGAGGGGTTGATAACTGGATGGACGTAAAGCCCATGTTGCCCCTCCTGTCCCCTTCGGGGGGTGTGGTGGATCGAACACTGAGACCAGAGCCCTAGAAGCATCCGGACCCGGACTCTGAGCAGAAGTGCTCCAGGGTCCGCCGGGAGCCAAGACAGAACCCCGGCGGGGCGCGCCGGGGCGGGCGCTGGCCGGGCCGCCCTCCTGCCGCGCCGCGCATGCTCCGTGCCCCCCCTTTTCCCACGCCGCCACCGCCCCCGCCCAACCCGCTCCGTGCCCGAACGTTGGTGCTGGATGGACAGACAGACTGACGACGGCAGTGCAGAACGCACCTCCCGAGCGGTGACAGAGGACGAGGCCCAAAACCTTCCCGGAGCCCCGCCGCCTCCTGGGGGCTGCCCCCGGAGGGCTTCTCGGAGGCGGCGGCCTCGGCTTTGGTCCTGCTGGGGCGCCAGGTAGGGGCGGGGCCCCATCTCCGCAAGTGGCGAGGGGGTGAGGGAGCTGCTGCTGCAGCAGCGGCAGCAGCGGCCGTCGGGACGCCCTGGGAAGCGGCGAGCTCTGAGAGCTGGCGGCCGGCCCTCGGGGCTACCCCCTTCCTGGGCGCCCCAGAAAGGCAGCCGGGTTTCCCAGTGTGTGTCCACTGACTGCGGTCCGCCACCGATCCGGGGGCCGGCAAGAGCGCATCCCGTCGCCCAGCCGCCTGGTAAGTTTGGACTGTTCGCCTCTTCATGTGGGAGCACCGTGCAGGCTGGCACAGCGACCCTGGTCGCAGCACTCCTGCCGGGGGCACCCGGCGAAGCGTCCACAGGCACAGGGCTGGGGGTTGTGCCCTTTGGTGGTGTGGGGGGATGGCGGTGAAGCGCCCCCCGCCCCGGAAGGCTTAAGAAGAGGAAGCTCAGGGCAGGGTCGAGGCCCTCAAGGGCAGGAGAGGGACCGAACTGAACAGCTGGGACTGTGCGGGGAATTGTGCAGGGCTGCCCTGCAGGGCCAGTTCTCACAAATCCCCTCCGAGCTCCCATTGTGGGCCAGGTTGCTGCGGGCATTGGGGGTACATCTGGGAGCGAATTTGCTTCAACTCCCTCCCTGCTCAGTGGGTCCAGTTTTAGTGGCAGGGCACAGACAATGAAAGGTAATGGTTTCAAATGAAGAATAATAAAGTATGCTAAATGGTGGGAAGTGCCAAGGGAAAAAATAGAGCAGAGGAAGGGAGGGGAGGTGTGGGATTGCATGTTTAAGTAGTGTGGTTAAAAGGCAACATTTCTGAAAAACTTAAAGGAAATGAGCGAGCCTACCAGGCAGAGGGAACAGCCAGTGCAAAGGCCCTGAGGCAGGAGTGTCCTGGTGAGTAGGAAGAAGAGTTCAGGGGCCACTGTGACTGAAGCAGGGGGAAGCAAGGATGTGGGAGGAGGGGGGAGAGAGGTCAGGAAGGGCCGTGGGTTTACTCTGAGTGAGACAGGCACTTCAGGGAGGGTGCTAAGCAGGGAAGGGCAGAACCTCACTAGGAGGTGGCTCTCTTTATGTCCAGCCCAGCCTCTACCCCTGAGGCCAGGGCCTGGAGACACCAGTTGCACGGTTGTTCCTCAGAGGGCGTTGCTGGGCCAGGCCGCCTGGAGGCCCCTGGGCTGACCTATGGCAGCTTTCAGCCTAGACCTGGGCCCTGGACTGAGGCTGGCCTTCCCAGGCTCTGGGTCTTCCAGATTTTCCACCAGGTGGGTGGCAGGTGATGTGCGCTTCAGGGAAGGCTGCTGGGGCCAAGGGAAGGCTGTTGGGTCTTGAATCACTAGACCCCAGAGGAAGTCCCACCAGTATGGAAGAAGACCGGGTGCAGTGTCCCGGGTGTCCTCCCTTGTGGATGACCCCTCCTCCCCCCACCCCCGCCCAGTTCCTGATCCAGCCTGAGTGGTGGGACTGCTGACTGCCTTTCCAGTTGTTTGTTTGTTTTCTGTTTTCTTTTTCTGGGGAAATAGCCCCATCTCGTGGTCTTCCAAAGGCATCAGCACCCAAGCCCACTGGCCACCCCTCCCGCTTTGGGCTTTGGAGCCAGCTTCACTTCGCCCCCTGCACTCCTCCCCTCCCCCCTCGGGGTGAGCAGGTGGCTCCTCATTCTCAGCTTTTCCTCTGCCAGGATCAGTGAAGGGGTGGGAGTCTGCCCCCTTCTTGGGGGCAAACCAGCCCAGGAGGAGGCTGGCAGGGCCTTCCTGGCTTCTGGCCCAGGGCAC
The DNA here is from genome assembly GCF_963259705.1 of Myotis daubentonii. Lineage (NCBI taxonomy): Eukaryota > Metazoa > Chordata > Mammalia > Chiroptera > Vespertilionidae > Myotis > Myotis daubentonii. The sequence continues at coordinate 11,272,604 of NC_081861.1, read as the reverse complement.
TGCTGTCCGATGGACCCTCCCCTGCATCCCAGTGCCAGGTTTCAGGAAAGCTGAGCTTCGGGGTCCAGAATCATCTTTCAGTTTCTCCTCTATTCTGGTGGCCCAAGGTCAAAGGGTCTTAGGAGAAGCTGCTCTCCAGCTCCACAGGCTCCTTCTAGATTGTTCCTTATGCACGTGCTAGGGAGTGTCATCCCATTCCCACCTGGAGGGTTACTTGGAATTATAGTCTGTGAGGAAAGGGCTTGGCGTGTCTTTCCTTCCAGGATTTGGAAGTGTGCTGACTTTGGGGGTCTAGGTCTCAAACATAGACACTGTTGCATGTGACCACTCATCGTGGCTGGCACCTCCCAGTGCGCCTTGTGGTGTTGAACTTGAATGTTGGTCTCCATCTACAGGTGAGCCTGTCATGCTGTTTCTCTCAGGCGGTCACAGCTCAATGGCTGTTTCTCCACTGGGGGCTTGGACCCCAGTATGTCTTGGAGCAGGAGACCGTAGATATCGCCTCTTCCTTTAGACTTTTCTGTTTTCCAAGATGGACCATGACCTGGCGTTACAGCCGTGGGAGAGAGAAAAGAAGCAAGTGCTGTTCTTCAAAATAATGTGCTGCTGGTCTGGAAAGCCCGGATGTTCCCACTAGTCTCCACCATACACCTTTATAGCTCGTTATGTCCCCCCAGTGACTGACGGGGTGTCAGAATGAAATGTGACGTGTGGACATCAGCATGATTACTCGACAGCCACACCTCTTGACCCCCCTTTTTTATTGAGATGAGATTTGCATAAAACAAAATTGACCATTCTAAAGCGAGTAATTCAGCGGCATTAAGTACATTAACAATGTTGTGCAACCATCACCGCTGTCTTGTTCCAGAACATTTTCATCACCCATGGAGAAAACCCTATACCCACAAAGCAGTCACACACACACACACACACACACACACACACACCGCTCCTCCCCACCCCCACCCCCACACACACACCCGCACACCTCATGCCCACCGATCTGCTCTCTGACTCTGGATTTTCCTATTCTGCACATGTCATATGTTAGTTTTCAAAAAATATCTTTTTATTGATTTTTGTTTTTTAGAGAGAGAGAGAGAAACATCAATCAGCTGCCTCCACTATGCACCCAGACTAGGAATTGATCCTGGAACCTGGGCATGTGCCCTGACCTGGAATCAAACCGGCAACCCTTCCGAGCACAGGATGCTGCTCACCCAAGTGGGCCACACCTACCAAGGCCATGTCATATTTTTAAAGATAAGATTATTTTTTGATGGCAGGTCACAAGACAGTGACACCTAGAGAGATGAAAGGCAGAACTCTTTCTTACAACTCAAAGGAGAGGAGGCTGCCACATGCGGGTGCATCGGGGTAGCATGCTAGTTTCCACGGGGTCCCTCTGGGCATAGGGGCTGTCCCTAGTTTTCTCATACTGACCCCTGAGTGTGGGAGCCCAATAAGGGGGTGAGGACATGTTTAGTGGCCCCAGAGAGAGGGCCCCATGATGAGGGAGGTAGCTGGGATGGGAGCTCAACAAACTGCCCATGAAGAGCAGAGAAAAGGGGGTTTTCAGTCATAAGTTCCAAACTAGGGCAAGACAGCTCTTGTGAAATTTTGTATTACATCATATAAATGGAATCATACCATCTGTGGCCTATTGTGTGTCTGGCTTTTGTCACTGAGCATAATGTCTCCAAGGTTCGCCCGCATTGTAGCATGTATCGGCATCTCATTCCTCTTTATGGCCAAGTAATATTCCATTGTGGGTACGACCACATTTGTTTCATCCGTTAACATTCGTCAGACGGTGGATATTGGGTTGTTTCTACCTGTTGCCGCTCTGGTGAATCACGCTGCTAGGAACATTCATGTACAGGCTTTTATTTGCACACCTGTTTGCAGTTCTTTTGAGTATATGTCCAGGAGTGGAATTGCTGGGTCATGCGATAACTGTTTATTTATTGAGGAACCATCAAACTATTTTCCCTTTTAATTTTGAACACCATCGAGCAAACCGACAAGTAGAGAGACTGGTGTAATGAAGCCCAGGCAGTACCCTCCAGCTCCTCTTATTTGCTAGTTTGCTCTTCCCTTTCCTTCCATTCTATTTCCTTCCCAGCATTTGAAAGTAAGTTTACAGGCCATTTTCTCCCAAAATGCTTCAATGTGTATCTCTTTTTTTGTTTGTTAAGCCTCATCTGAAGATATTTTTCCATTGATTTTTTTAGGGAGAGCGGAAGAGAGAGGGAAAGACAGAGAGAAACATCCAAGTGAGAGAAACACATGGATTGGTTGCCTCCTGCCCGGCGCCTGGGAGGAGCTTGTAACCGAGGTACTTGCCCTTGACTGGAATCGACCCCGGGACCCTTCAGTCCGCAGGACAATGCTCTATCCACTGAGCCAAACCAGCTAGGGCCATCTAATGGTTTTTAGCATCCACTCGACCTTAAGGGATTCTGTCTCTCTGATTCATAGAAACTTCTTCATAAGACATATGAGTTTATTTATTCCGGGCCAGTGTTGATTGACAATGTATCACAGGTGATAAGGGACTTTGGGCCAATTTCAATGCTCTGGTGACCCTGTCCCTTTGCCCTCTCTCTTGTTGCACAAACACGCTGTGCTCGCCCACAGCAGCATAAGAAACACTCCAGGCTCAGGCCCACCCACCCACCACCCACAGCCTTGTTCCTCCGCTACTCCGCCCAGGACTTCCACCTTTCAGTCTCCAGTTGGGTGGAAACAACATCCTTAGAGCAAACTTTCTTCTTCTGGCTTTGAGAACTGATGTGGAGAAAGAAATCTGGTTCCATCCACTTTGTCAGTGACACGCTTTTCCTGCCCTTAATGTGAGCCCGGGCTCCTTCCTGTCCCCCGGGGGTGAGGGGGGAAGGGGGAGAGGGGAGGATGGGGGAGGCCCCAGCATGGCCTCACGTTCTGCAAACTCCCCACCACCACCACCACCACTGCCAGCCAGTTTTCAGCACCATGAACGCTGAACTCAGGCCTATCTGAAGGCTGGATATGGGCCATGCCCTTGATCTGCTGTTCTCCTTACTCCAACCTTCATCTTTTGGCCTAAAAGTTACTTCTTCAGAAAGCACCCCTCCCCCCACCCCTTCCCCCCCCCCCCCCCGCAATCGTGGGTCCCTTCATTGTGCAGCTCACCAGCCTGGTCTTTCTCTTCCCCTTGAGAGAAAGTTTGTTTGCAGGTGGAGGCGGTATGTTTAGAGATTTTTTTTTTCAGAACCCTGACCTAAGGGGAAAGGGGGTTGGCGGCAGAGCTTCTAGGGATTGCTGGAAAGTTGGGGTCAGGGGTACTGCCCACATGAGAAAAGGGCCAAGAGAAGAAAGAAATGAGAAAAATAAAGGAAAGAAGAGCCCGGCTGGCATGGCTCAGTGGTTGAGCATCAACCTATGAACCAGGAGATCTGGGTTCGATTCTCGGTTAGGCCGCACGCCCGGGTTGGGGGCTTGATCCCCAGTGGGGGACATACAGGAGGCAGCCCATCAGTGAATCTTTCTCATCATTGATGTTTCTATCTCTCCCCTCCTCTCTGAAATCACTAAAATTATATTTTTAAAAAGAAACACTCCCTTGAAAGCCTAGTTTGGGCTGCTGGCCAGAGGGAGGAGTAAATCCGTGTCTGTGGCCCACTGTGCAGGTGAGGAGAGGGGACAGAAGCTCAGTTTGGTTAAGTGTTATGGGTTGAATCGTGTCCCCTGAAAAGATATGTTGAAATCTTGTCCCCAGGGGCTGGAATGGATGGGCTGTACTGGAGTAGGGTGGGCCTCCTCTCACACCTACCTCTTTCTACTTCCCTTAGCTTCTCCCTGCCTCTGCCATGGCAGCCATTCTCCTAACGACCAGAGCCAAGGTGAGTGGGTCTCCCAGCTGCGGGCTGCCCCTCGCCCCAGCATCTCCCCTTCACGGTCTCCACCTGCCACCTCCTCGTGTCCCAGCCTCACAACTGTTGCAACTCCGAGCCTCCCCCGGCTGCTGCACTCCCCAGTACCGCCCTTATCCCATCTTTAGTTGCTCCCACCTCATCCTGGGCCCCAAGAGGGTGAATTTCCCTGCAGTCACAGGAATGGCTTGTTTTAGGTGCCAGTATCTTTTGAGGACGTGTCCGTGCACTTCAGCAAGACAGAATGGAAGCTTCTGGATCTCAAACAAAGGATCCTCTACAAGCAAGTGATGCTGGAGAACTACCGCCATTTAGTGTCACTGGGTAAGGACCCCACATACCCAGTGCCTCCTGCTTTGTCTCTAAACTCCCTTTCTTTCTTTCTTTCTTTCTTTCTTTCTTTCTTTCTTTCTTTCTTTCTTTCTTTCTTTCTTTCTTTTTTTAACATATTTTTATTGATTTCAGAAAGGAAGGGAGCGGAAGAGGGAGATAGAAACATCAATGATGAGAGAGAATTATTGATCAGCTGCCTCCTGCATGCCCCACACTGGGGATTGAGCCTGCAACCCGGGCATGTGCCCTGATAGAGAATCGAACCATAACCTCCTGGTTCATGGGTCGATGCTCAAACACTAAGCCATGCCAGCCGGGCTGAACTCAGTTTATTTTTGAGTTTCTTTGCTGGTTGGTTACTGTAAGGCCAAAAATAAATGCATTTCCCCATCAGATCCATAATCCATTGCAGCCCAGCTTTTTGTCTCAACAGGGCAGTTTTTAGCTCAATGGTTTGGACCTGTGAATGTTTTGGGTTAATGTGTGCCCTCCCTCATCAAACTTATTTTGCATATAAACTCTGGTTAACGAAACTTCTTCTACCCAAAAGATGGTGCAAATTACCCTATGCCCTACTGGAGACTTAATTCACTTTTACCAAGGTTGCATTTCACATTTGTTTCTTGTTAGAATTTAGCAGCATCAAGCCACAGAGGGCCCAGGACATGGAGGCCCAGGCCAAGGCATGTAGACGCTGGGGTGGGAGCTGGGGCATACTCCCCTGCTGCATCCCGCTGCCTTTGGGGCTGCAGTGGACCCCCTTGCTCCAATTTTTCTTTTAGAGTCAACAGATTTCACCTCTGTGATTTGCCCGCACCAAGGGAGACTAGCTTCTTCCCCTGGGTTCTTTCTGACCCTTCCCAGGAAGATCTGGGCTTCCCAGGGGAGTTCAGGAATCCTCAGCTGAGTTTGGCATAAGGAACTGAGACATCTGCTCTGTCTGATGGTGATTCAAAGGGCAAAAGGGGTGCAGGCAGCCCCTTGGCTCTGTTCACTTCCTGATACTCCCTCAGGCCTTGACCCCGGTGGATCCCTGCTCTAGCCCTTTGGCTATGCCTCGGGGTATCCACACACACAGAGGCTCCCACAAGCCTGCTGCTCTCCACGAGGCCAAATAATAACATCTTTATCCTCGTCGCCCAAATTGCCATCTACTATAGATCCCCTGTGCCTGCCTGGCCCCTGTAGACTTAGAGGCCCTTGCTTCGTGAGTGGGACTCTGCCCTTTCTCTGGACCCTTCCAGTGGCACTTTTTGGAGAGTTCTTTGTTCTCTGTTCCTGAAGACACTGATTCACTTCATTTCCGTGCACAGGATTTTCATCCTCCAAGCCTCACCTGGTCTCCCTGCTGGAGCGAGGGGAATGGCCCTGGGTAACAGACAGCCGGACAAGGGCTGCCGTAGGAACACAGGCAGGTGAGTAAAAGGTGGTCGGCCAGCTTGCCTGAGACATTTGCATAGAGCAGCGGCCAGTGGAGGGTGGCACAGTCACTTTGGGTGGGGAACTCTCTTTTGTGGCAGATTTAAATGCCCCAAGGAGTCCCCCACTATGGAGGCACCAGATGAAGGGAGCACCTCCTGCTGTCTCACCCCATTTCCTCCCTTCTCACTTTCCTGTCTCTCTGCCCAAGTCCATCTCTTGGTTCATCTCTTCTCAGCCTTGGCATGAGGGTGAGGGTGAAGAAAAAACCCTCAATAGAGATCCAGGGAGGGAGCAACACCGGTTGGTGCCCTCTGTCTTTACAGATGAAAGGATCAAGAGCAAGGCATTGAGTTCCAAGAAGAAACATTGTCCAAAAGAATGCGCAGGTGGCAGCAAGGGCCAGGGAGCCAGGCTGCTGGAGGAGACACCTGAGCAGACACAGAAACATGTTCATTCTCCAGAGACAGGTTCCAGCAGGGGTGACCATCACAGGGAGAAAGGCCAAGGCAGTTCCTCGGGGGCTGGAAGAGAGCCAGTGCAGAGAAGCAACCACAGCGTCAGGCAGGTTTCAGTGTCAAGGCCACAGAGTTCCAAAGGCGCAGAGAAGCGGTACCTGTGTCAGCAGTGTGGGAAATCCTTCAGCCGGAGCTCCAACCTCATCAAACACCGCATCATCCACAGTGGCGAGAAGCCCTACGAGTGCTCAGAGTGTGGGAAACTCTTTCGACGCAGCTTCGCCCTCCTGGAGCACCAACGCATCCACAGCGGCGAGAAGCCCTTCGAATGCAATGAGTGCGGGAAGACCTTTACGCGCAGCTCCAACCTCATCAAGCACCAAATTATCCACAGCGGCGAGAAGCCCTTCAAGTGCTCAGAGTGTGGGAAACTCTTCCGGCGCAGCTTCGCCCTCCTGGAGCATGAGCGCATCCACAGCGGCGAGCGGCCCTATGAGTGCAATGAGTGCGGGAAGTCCTTCAGCAGGAGCTCTAACCTCATTGAGCACCAGCGAACCCACAGTGGCGAGAAGCCCTACAAGTGCAGCAAGTGTCCAAAAGCTTTCAAGGGCATCTCCCAGCTCATTCATCACCAGCGCATCCACAGCAGGGAAAAGTCATTCCAGTGCAAGGAGTGTGGAAAGGCCTTCCGGGGGCGCTCGGGCCTCAGTCAGCATCGTCGGGTACACAGTGGTGAGAAGCCCTACGAATGCAGCGACTGTGGGAAGACCTTCGGCAGACGATCCAACCTCTTCAAGCACCAGGCGGTTCACAGGGAAGAGAGGCCCCACAAGTGTCAAGACTGCAAGAAGGTGTTCCGGAGCAGCTTAGACCTCCTGGAGCACCGACAGGCGCACGAATGCCGGAAGGCCTGCAGCAAGAGCGAGGAGAAGCCTTGCACATGTGGCGAGTGTGACAAATGTGACAAGGCCTTGAAGGGAAAGTTGCAGAAAACTCGCCATGGAAAGAAGACTTCGGAGGACAGCGACAATGAAAAAGAGCCAGTCTCCTTGGCCCTCAAAAGTGCCCCTGCAGAGCCCCACCCTGAAGATGAGAAACAGGGGACAGACTCTGAATGCAAGGCTACCCACAGTGCCATGTGACAGGGTTGTCTCGGGAGGGCTGAGCGTCCTGCTCCCCTCCATTCTGTCATTGATAATGCAGCCTGAGCCCTGGGCTGATGACAGGGTGCCATGAGTGTGCACAGGAGTGCGTGTGTGTGGAGCGGATGTGAGCTGCTGAAAGGGCCCTTGCACACCCATCGGGACTTCATGCTGCAGGAGGACACCTGTGGATGGGGCCACCCCCAGGGCGCAGGCACCTTGAATTCATTCAGTAGAGTAGTCTATTTTCTCTCATCGAGTCATTCACTGCACCCCAAGACTTGTTAGTGTTTCCAGGTAGAAGACACGAAAAGCACTTTAATCCTTGAAGAGCTTATAGATGGAAGGCCCTTGAGGACATTAAAACTCGTGAGCTCTGTAAGTAGGCTGTGGCTCGACTGTGACATCCCCCCAAATTCATCAAGAAATGGTCTGCAAATGGACTCAGACAAATGCTCTCACACACTGCTCACGCCTGCATTGTTAGCCTGGGCTCCGTGGGAAGGCACAGGACACCCTGCTACGGTGCTGACCCGTTCTTTTTCCAGGCCATTTGTCTTTGTGCCTGAAGACTGCAGCCTTCCACAGCTGTCCCCAGCTGCTGCTTCTCAGAGGAGCAGCGCCAGGCCCCATCTTCTCAGAGCTCAGAGCTTGGGAGGTGGGGGGGGGGGGCTCTTGTGGGTGAAGGGCCGGGGCCCTGTGGAGAGGATGAGGCCCAGGGACTCTCAGCTTCTCCTCCCCCAGAGAGTAGCCTTTTTGCACTAGTCCCTCGAAGCAGCAGGCTCCAGGCAAGACATGGCAGCATGGCAACATTTGCCACCGGCTGCCTGGCTACCTTTGGTCTCCTCCCTGCCCACCAGCCCCCCAAGTTTGCCCTATCTGCTGCTTTTCTGCCCTCCCTTCCCCCGCCCAGAGCCCGCCAGCAAAGGCCACCCTGGCTTCTCTGTCCCTCCTTCCCACCCTCAGTGCCTAAAGCTGCCCCCACTCCCCGTACCCAAGCCGCACCCCTTGTGGTTTGTATGCATCAGGAGGAAAGCCAGACGGGTTAGGAATTTGCACAGAGGGTACCCAGCCGTGGTTCTCTCATTAGATCTGTCTTTATAGGACATTTCTGAAAATATTGGAGGCTCGGTTGCTTTGAATGTTTTTGCGTTCAGGACAATGTAAGTTGAAGGTTGAGATTTCTGCCATATGAGAGTGTCAGGGAATCACTCCTGAAATAAGAATCCCACCCCACCCCCAGCCCTCTGAGAAGTACTCAGACAGGAGAAAGGGTCTCACCCTCCCCCCCCCCGCCACGCCTCCCCGAGGCCTGGCACACGGTCAGTGTGGCGGCAAGCCTGGCTACTCTTCTCCCTCCTCCCCCACAGCCCTGTGGAAACAGGGCAGACCCTGCAAATGGCACTTTACTGCAGGCCAGGTGAGGTTCTCAAGGAGAAAGCTCGCACTGGCCAGGGAGGCAGCTGCTGGCAGGCTCTGTCCTGTGCCACCTATGCTGTCCCCGGAGCTGGGCCCAGGAGTTATGCCCCTTGGTGCTCTCGGCCCAGTTTCCCGGTTCGCTTGCCACCTCCTTCCAGCCCCCTTCACTCTCAGGGGCTCTTGTCTGTCACACAGAGCGCCTGAGGGCAGGCAGGTGGTGGATATGCTGGAGTCCCTCTCCGGGCCTCCAAGGAGCATGCGCGTTCCCTGCTAGACAGGGGAGGGTCAAAGACCCATCAGGAGAGTGTGGGAAGACCTGGAAGTCCAGATTCCTTCTGAACATGCTGTTTGGAGATGCAATCGCGAGGACGACTCCAAAAGTGAGAAATATAGGAATAGGTGTAGATGTAGATGTAGATGTAGATGTAGATGTAGGCGTAGGTGTAGGTGTAGGTGTAGGTGTAGGTGTTTTATAGAGATTTATTTAAAGGATTTTACACATCTTTGACTTCTGGAAAGTGCTTGTAACATGCTCTTATCTCATAGCCTCCTTCGCTGCATCCATATCCCCTTGTCCTTTGATTGGCCTCTGCTCTGCGTGTCACATTCATTTTTGTGCTCTAGCACTGGGCTTGGCACTTAGTAAATGTTAGATCGCTGAAGGAGGAACGCACAACGCAAATTGATTTGATCATCCGCACACCAGGTGGCTTAGCCTGGATGGCTCCAGCCCCCGTGACAGGAGTCAGCGGCTTATAAAGGACTTTGGGCGGGCTTTTTCCTGTGCGGAGACTTCTTTATGCATACCCGGAGGGGAGAGAATGGGATGTGGTCACCGCAAGTGAAATGTGGTCTCAGCAAAGGGACTGTCCTTAGTGAAATGACCTGGAAAGCCAGTTCCCGGGGGAGGGGTATCATTTCAATTGCTCGATCAAACCTAACAGTAAGTGCTTGTGGAATGAATATCACCCCCTCAGCACATTGAACTCAGGTTCTAGACCACAGTCAGCCCCAGCATTGCCTAGAGGCAGTTGAAAGTTTGTGCAACATTTGGGTTTTCCAGTAGAAAAAGAAGGATTAGGAACAGTGTCTGGAGTCCATGGAGAGGTCATTGGGAAATATGTTTTTTCTGAGATGCAGACAATCTTTGCTAGGATTCAAGAACCCAGTCCCCACGCATTGCCGGGGACAGTGGCCAGAGCCCTGTGCTTGGGCTCCAGTCTCCTTCAACCACGGCCTGACTGGCATTGGGGCAACAGCTCTCACGTGGTGGGAATCGGGAAGAATGCTTTTGTAAGTGAACAGTTTTGCTCTTACAGGCCAGTCAGTAACCAGCTTTTAATAAAGAAGAGCTGCAACCTAGCCGGTTTGGCTCTGTGGATAGAGCATCGGCCCACGGATGGAAGGGTCACGGGTTCAATTCTGGTGGGTGTGGGAGGCAATGGGTCAATGCATCTCTCACATTGATGTTTCTCTCTCTGTGTCTGTCCCCCTCCCTTTCAATCCCTCTAAAAATCAATGGGGAAAAATACCCTCGGATGAGAATAGGAAAGACAGAAGGGTGGGAGGGAGAGAGAGAGAGACAGAGATGGGGGGAGGAAGGGAGGAAGGAAAGGAGGGAGGGAGGGAGGGAATGAGGGAGGGAGGGAGGGAGGGAGGGAGGGAGGGAGGAAGGAAGAAAGGAAGGAAGGAAGGAAGGAAGGAAGGAAGGAAGGAAGGAAGGAAGGAAGGAAGGGAGAGAGAGAGAGAGAAAGGGGGGAGGGAGGAAAGAAGGAGGGAGAAAGAAAAGAGAAGAGAAGAGAAGAGAAGAGAAGAGAAGAGAAGAGAAGAGAAGAGGAGAGGAGTTGGCTCCCCCCAGGATAAGGTCATCCCATTGATTCTACTGGATAAGCTAGCTTTTTGTCCCTCCCTGCCCTCACCCCCACTCCACAACCACTGGTCTACTTTCTGTCACTGTTCATTAGTTGGTATTTTCTGCAGTTCTATGTAAATGGAACCCTGCTGTATGCACTCTTTCTTGTCTGGCCCCTTTTGCTCTGCGTAATGATTTTGAAGTGCATCCCGGTTGTTGTAGCAGTCAGTCCTTCGTTTTCATTGCCGAGTATCATTCCATTGTGTGCACGGACCACAGTATTTGTGTTGTTTCCGGGTATTGGCCATGACTAATAAAGCTACTATGAACGAACGTTTGTGTACCATTGTCTGTGTGGACATATGTTATCACTTCTCTTGGGTATACATGTGCCTGGGAGGGGAGTTTCTGGGTCAGTTATTGATTTTGATCTTATTGCTTTGATCATCCTTGGTTGCCCTGCTGTCCTGGTTCCCCAGAGACATGCTGCACATTTAACTGCATACTGGGATGTGAGGGCAACTGAGACCTATGTCTTGCCTCCATTCACAATCAGGAGCATGTATTTGTTGCTATGATGCCCTTGTTCATTGTTCTGAAAACGTATCACTGTTCCAAAAATTTTAAAAAACTTTTGTCTTGCCCTGGCAGGGTAGCTCAGTTGGTCAGAGCATTGTCCCAATATGCCAAGGTTGAGGGTCCAATCCCCAGTCAGGGCACATACAAGAATCAAGCAATGAATGCATAAATATGTGGAACAAAAATCTAAATATCTCTCAAGTCAATAAAAATATTTTTTAAAATTTTTTTCCGGCAAAGATTTCTAACAAAAAAATAAAATCAAACTGAAATAAGGAAGTAGCGATTAAAATAATTGTTTGTATTTTTTCCAGAATATTCCTCACATAATATATAATGTACTTTCCTTCCATATTCTGGATAGTTAGTGGGAACAAGGTGAAAGGAGGTAGACGGAGAGCAAGCCGGGTAGGCAGAGAAGGAGTGAGGAGAGAAGGACAAAGGAGGAAAAAGGAAAGCGGGGTTCAGGAGAAGGATAGCTGTGCAGTGCTTGCACACTTGGGTGGAAGAGACCTTGGTTATCTCCTCGGGTTGTGGGGATAGAATGGAGGAATCAACAAACAGAGTATTAGGAAAGTGGCCACAAGTAATAGAAAATCTGACTATGGTGGATAAAGTAATGTTTAATTTTCTCACATAAGAAAGCTGGAGGTAGCTTGCTGGCACTGGTTAGAGAGACCACTGGCATCTCCCTAACCAGCTTAGTTTTGCCTCTTGATCACAAAATGGTTGCCAAAGCTCCAGTCATCACATATGCATCCAAGGACAGAAGCAAGGGGCAAGGGCAAGTGTATCTGTCCCCGTTTATCAAGAAAGCAACAGAATCCCAGAAGCTTGCCCAGCAGACTTTCACTTAAGTATCAGCCAGAACTGGGTCAGATGGCCACCTTTACCTGTAAGAAAGGCTAGGAACGCAGAGGACAAGACTGTCATAACCTGTCACTGAAGCTAAGCCCACTGAGGCACTGAACAAAATTGGAGTCTTATCCCCAGAGAAGAAGGTTGGAATGGGTATTGCATGGTATTATGGATTGAATTATGCACCTCTGCCTCCCCCCCAAAAAAGATATTTTGAAGTCCTAACCCCCAATACTTTGTGCCCGCATCTCAAGATCTTGGAAATAGGATCTTTGCAGATGTAAATAGTTAAGATGAGATCATCCTGGAGTAGGCTGGGCCCTTCATCCAATATGTCTGGTATCCTTATAAGAGAGGACAGGGAGGAAATGGTTGTGTGGAGATGGAGGCAGAGGTTGGAGGGATGTGGCCACAAGCCAAGGAATGTCTGTGGCCACCAGATGCTGGAGGAGGTGAGGAATGATCCTCCCCTAGAGCCTCCGGAGGGAGTCCAGCCATACTGACACCTTGCTTCCTACCCGTGGACCTCAGCTCTTTATGCCTAAAACCTCAGAGGCTGGGTGGCGCTATGCCAGCAAGAGGAAAGAAGGTCAACCTTATTCGCTCTCCTTCCCCACCTGCCGGCACTCTGCATACTTATGTGCATGTTCTCAGGGTCGGAAGTGGTTACTATCCTGACCCCTGTTTACAAGTGAGGAAACTGGAGCTCAGAGATGGAAAGGAGATGTCCAAAGCCCCCCCCACTAAGAGGCCACAGATCCTCGCCCTGGTCCAGGGAACCTCAGCACCGCAGCTGTTTCCACTCCAGGCAACTCTGCCTCCCCTCCCCACAAACTAGAGGGAATCCAACTGGCTTTCCCATTTTCCCAACTTTGCCCATTTGGGGATGATTCCTTGCAAATGTTGGTGCATCCAAAGATCAAATCGCATCATCGTAGCTTTAAGGATTTCACAAAAGAAAAATGCTGCGAAATCCTGCCTTGGGAACTACAAAAGCTTTGACCCCCGTCTAGGTTCTCAGCTGATCACTCTCCTGAGAGCTGGGGAGACCTGGGAGCAGGGCCAGTAGTGCTTTCTTTGGTCAGATGCCAGGCGCCTCAGTTTTCTTCCTTGTGATAAAGATGAAAAGAGCCTTCATGTTTTCAGTCAACAAATCCCCACTGGGGCAGAGCTCTGGGCTGGCCCTGGGCTGGAGCTGGGCCCAGTGCTGAGCCAGCCTTCTTTCTAGGGACAGGAGTGCTACGTGCAGGGAGCAAAAATACAACAAGGGAGTGGTGGACGGGGTGAAGCAGTGGTCAGAGAGGGTCTCAGAGGTGGGGACAATTGAGCAGAGACCTGATTGGGGTGCATGTCTGGAACAGAGCAGTCCAGAAGGAGGATACAGCCAGTGCAAAGGTCCTGAGGCAGTGTGTTGAGTTCCTGGGGCTGCCATAACAAGCACCACAAACTGGGTGTCTTAAAACAACAGATACTTAGTCTCTCAGTGCTCTAGGGGCTGGAAGTCCAAAATCAAGGTGTTGGCAGGGCCATGCTCCCTTTGGAGGCTCTAGGGGAGGGTCCTTCATTATTTTTTAAAAAATATATTTTTATTGATTTCTGAGAGGGAGAGATAGATAGAAACATCAATGATGAGAGAGAATCATTGATCGGCTGCCTCCTGCACGCCCCACACTGGGCATCTAGCCCACAACCCAGGCATGTGCCCTGACCGGGAATCAAACCATGACCTTCTGATTCATAGGTCGAAGCTCAACCACTGAACCACGCTGGCCGGGCATTAGCAGCTTCTGGTGGTTCCAGGGGACCCATGGCTTTCAGTCACATTCCTCCAGTCTCTACCTCTGTCTTCATGTGGCCTTCTGCCCTGTCTCTGTGTCTTTTCCTCATCTATCTCTTTGAAGAGGAAAAGTTAGTGGATTTGGGAGCCACCCAGGTAATCCCCAAAGACTGCATCACAAGATCTTTAATGTGATTCTATCTGCAGAGACCCTTTTTCTAAAGAAAGTCACGTTCACAGGGTCCAGGGATTAGGACATGCGCAGAGCTTTAGGGAGAGCCCCATTCAGCCCAGTAGAGGCAGGAACATGCTTGGAGTGTTTGAGGCCACGTGGCTGGAGCCCAGGGAGCTGGGAGGAGGGATGGGAGTAGTGGGGCAGAGGCAGCCATGTAGGGCTTGGAGGCCACAACAAGAAGAGTACATGCCAAGCATCTGGTTAGTGCAGAGCTCAAAACAACGGCAGCCATCATCATAGCTGACATTCTCTGCCTATCTGCTAGGTGCTGGGCCCTAGGTGTGGTCCAGCCTCCTGGCAACACCAACTCCATTTTACAGATGAGGAAACTCAGGCCAGCCTGTTAGGTAACCTGTGCTTGTCACAGGGTTGGCAAACAAGGAGGGTAGAGAGCCAGGGCCCAGAACCCATGCTCTCCCTGGGCAAGGTCCGTGCATGTCACTAAGAGTGGAGGCACCATGCCGGCGTGGCTCAGTGGTTGAGCATCCACCTATGAACCAGGAGGTCACAGTTCTATTCCCAGTCAGGGCACATGTCCTGGTTGGGGGCTCGATCCCCAGTGTGGGGCGTGCAGGAGGCAGCTGATCAATGATTCTCTTTCATCATTGATGTTTCTCTCTCTCTCTCTCTCTCTCTCTCTCTCTCTCTCTCTCTCTCTCTCTCCTTCTCTCTCTCTCTCTCTCTCTCTCTCTCTCTCTCTCTCTCTCCTTTTCTCTCCCTTCCTCTCTGAAACCAATAAAGATACATTTTTTAAAGAGTGGAGGCTCCCTCCCGACTGCTAGATGCTCCTTGCCACCCCCATGGGACCTGGGCAGAGCAGACACACGTGGGGGGCGGTCCGTGGTTCTTGCTCTTCCTCCTCTTTCCCCAGGAGCAGGTTTTCAAGCTGATGTACCTGGCAATCAGGGTCAGAGAGCAAAGAGGTTTACAACTGTCAGTAGGAGAACCTACTAGAACAGTGGTTCTCAACCTTCTGGCCCTTTAAATACAGTTCCTCATGTTGTGACCCAACCATAAAATTATTTTCGTTGCTATTTCATAACTAATGTTACTACTGTTATGAATCGTAATGTAAATATCTGATATGCAGGATGGTCTTAGGCAACCCCTGTGAAAGGGTCGTTCGACCGCCAAAGGGGTCGCGACCCACAGGTTGAGAACCGCTGGACTAGAAAGCCTGTGCTCTGCCCGGTGTATTCCTGCCTCCTCACGCTGCCCTTCTGCCTGGCCCTTTGGCCGGTCCTTCCCAACCACTGGGACCCGCCATCATTCTGAAAGGCTGGCCCTCCGGCTGCTCACACCTCACCCTGACCTTCCCAAATTTTCTTCCTGGTCCGGTCCCTGCCTCTCAGGGCTCCAGACCCTCCATTCATCCCATAGAACAGCCCATGTGGGTGGTGTCTGCTCACCACTTCCGGTGATGGCATTGACTTTTCTAAAGATGCCAACCCCAGGAACACTTATCAGCAGACTTGCCAAGAGCACTCCACGGTGGCACTGGTTTTGTCCAGGCTGATGGCAGTGAGAAGAGGCGGGAAGATGCAGGGAAGCCTGCTGCAGAGAGCACAATCCACCTGGGACACTGGAGAGGCCTCACTCAGGAAGCTGAGCCCTCCATTCAGCAGAGACTGTCCCCTACGGCATGTACACTGCAGACCCGAGGGCTGGGGACATCAGCAGCCTTTTGTCCCAGCTCAGCCCCCTGGGCCCACTGGCCTGGCTTGTGGAACTTTGCAGTCGACAGCAACAAGCCTCCTGCCAGCCTTACAGCTCAGGAAGGGTCTTCCTTTTTTTAATTTTTTTTAAAATATATTTTTATTGATTTCAGAGAGGAAGGGAGAGGAAGAGAGAGATAGAAACATCAATGATGACAGAATCATTGATCAGCTAGGGCATGTGCCCTGACTGAGAATAGAACCTCAATTTGTTGGTTCCTTGGTTGATGCTCAGCCACTGAGCCACGGCCAGCCGGGCGAGGCAGGAAGGGTTTTCTTAAAGGCCCAGAGGCATCTCTTTGAAATGTAAACCTCAAGGGGGGCACCCCTGCTCCGCTCCTGGCTCCACCACCTGCAGCAGGGAGAACGCCCAGATGGCCGCCCAGATTGCTAAGCGACCAGCTGGGATGAGTATCTTGAGAAGCATCTGCCTGGCTAGATAAAAGGCTGGGGGCTCCTTCTGGCTCTGTGATCTCCTTGGCGGACCGCCTGACATGGGCATAGAGGCAGGTCTGTCGAATGCTTATTCAGTAGTGAAGCTGTTTGCTTTCCTTTCCACATTTGTGGAGAGGACTCTGGGTGGGCAGGGTCTAGGGGGAGGGGCCTCAGTGGGAGGCTCTGGATCTGGGGCCTGGGGCAAGAATACAGGATTCCTAGATATTAAGCAATGACAAAGTCTCTAGAGCAAGCATGTCAAACTCGCGGCCCACGGGCTGTATGCAGCCCACAACGAATATTTGTGCGGCCCAGCCAATGTAAAGGTATGTAAGAAACGTTTTAATAAAAATTTCATAGCTTAATTTTTACAATATCCTTTATACATAATTATTAATAACAAACTACAACGTTCGCTAATGACTGAGTACTATAATCCTGTTGCATTCATTTCCCTTACGTGCCTTACGCGCAGGCGCACCATTTCTCTCCACTAATGCCAGCAGCGAATATTGTAGCAGCCGATGGCCACATCATTGGTCTTGGACTGACTTGTTTGGTGTGTGAAACAGGAAATATTTCACTTTCGGAGAAAAAGAAAACTAGGTTTATTTGCGTGACGCTTATTAATTTGTGCAGTTATTCAGTGTCTGGTAAGTTAACGTTCAAGGAAAATATTAATTTTTATTAAAATGTTCTATTATATGTTAACGATGACTCATTTATTTCAGCCCTATGTATTCAGCATGTCTCTATCTAAATAACCTACATTTCTATGGAAATTGAAGCTTTTATTTTTTGCAGCCACATACACTTCAACCTTGTTTATTTGGCCCGTGTTAGCCTTTGAGTTTGACATGCTTGGGCTCAGAGAACTAAGACCAGGTGATAGTCATTGTGCTGGTTCTTTGTCCGCATCACCTTGGCTCAGCTCAACTTGGGTACCCATATTTGGGGCAAATATCAGCCTAGATGTTGCTATGAAGGGATTTTATAAATGAGTTTAACATTGAAATCAGTCAACTTTGAGTAAAGCAGATCACCCTCCATATGTGGGTGGGCTGCGCCCAATCCACTGAAGGCCTCGAGAGAAAAAGACAGATCATGGAAGAGGAAGAAATTCTGCCTCCAGATGGCCTATGGATTCAAACATGCAAATCTTGCCCTGGATGGTTTAGCTCAGTGGTTAGAGCATCGGCCTGAGGATCCGAAGGGTCACGATTTCGATTCCCAGTTAATGGCACGTACCTCAGTTGCAAGTTCGATCCACAGCCCCGTCGGGGCACATGTGGGAGGCAACCAATAGATGTGTCTCTCTCCCATTGATGTTTCTCTCTCCCCCGACTCCCTCCCTTCCACTCTGTCTAAAATCAATGGAAAGCCCAGCCGGTGTGGCTCAGTGGTAGAGTGTTGGCCTATGAACCATGAGGTCACAGTTCAGCTCCCGGTCAGGGCACATGGCTGGGTTGTGCACTCGATCCCCAGTGTGGGGAATATAGGAGGCAGCCAACCAATGATTCTCTCTCCCTTCCTCTCTGAAATCAATAAAAAAAAATATAAAAAAATAAGTCAATGGAAAAAATATTCTTGGATGAGGGTTTAAAAAATATATTTTAAATAAATGTTTAAACACACAACTCTTCCCTGATTCTCCAGCCCACTGGCCCACCTAGCAGATTTTGGACTTCCAGCCCCTACAAGCATGAGAGGTTATTCCTTATCTATCAGCCTACTGGTTCTGTTTTTCAGGAGACCCCTACCTGATCCAGTCATGAAGCTAAAAACATGAACACACAGCAACTAACTGCATAGAGAAAAACTCCTAGACGTGCAGGAAGACCTCAATAAAATGCAATTATAATGGGCTATTTTAATACAATGTTATAAAATTGTGCCCCCTAGAAAAGTCATCCAGCCCCAAACAACCTTAAGCAATACGTGCTCAGATCATTAGCCAATACAATTAGAAATACATAATAAAAGATGACCACAAAGTTTTAATGACTCAGAAATTAAGATAAATTGTACTACACAAGCATTAGGTTGGTGAGGAAATGAAAAGTGAAATTAAGCCCGGCTGGCTTGTCTCAGTGGTTGAGCATCGGAGCTATGAACCAAGAGATCACAGTTCGATTCTGTGGTCAGGGCACATGCCTGGTGGGTTGCAGCCTCGATCCCCAGTAGGGGCATGTAGGAGGCAGCCGATCAATCATTCTCTCTCATCATTGATATTTCTATCTCTCTCTCCCTCTCCCTTCCTCTCTGAAATCAATAAAAATATATTTTTTAAAAAATTAAAAAGACAAAATAAAAATCTTCCCTGATACGAAGCAAAGAGGGATGTTAACTAGCAAGATTGCGGGACACCGGAAAGTCAAGGGCTTAGAGCGCTTTAGTTATTCAAGATGAAAGATGGCAAAGGAGGTTAGACTTCCTCTTAGGAAATTAGAAAAAAAAGAATAAAAAGTAAATCAAAAGAAAAAAATGGAATTAATAAAGATAAAGACTAAAGTTAGTGAAGCAGAAAATAAAAGAAGAAATCAAAATCTTGGGGTTTTTCTTGGAAAAGACCAATGGAATATATAAATGGCAAAGGAGATAACCCTGCAAATAGTGAAGAAATGAAAGGATTATGGCAATGCACTTGAACGCCTCAAGGAAATGGACTTTATAGACTCTGCAATAACAAAGGTGCGCATCATTTTTTCAAAAGCAGAGTCTAGCCCAGCTAATGTGGCTTGGTGGTTGAGCGTGACTCAGAAACCAAGAGGTCATGGGTTCGACTCCCAGTCAGGGCACTTGCCCAGGTTGCAGGCTGGATCCCCAATGGGGGTGCGTGCAGGAGGCAACTGATCAATGAAGTTTCTCTCTCAGTGAGGTTTCTATCCTACTATCCCTCTCCCTTCCTCTCTCTCTCTCTCTAAAAATCAATAAAAGCATATTTTAAAAAATAAAATAAAAAAGCAGAGTCTAACAAGATACCATTTATGCAAAATCATAAGTGAGTGTGTGTGACTAAGTGCATGTAATATGGGGGGAGGGGGAGCAAGCGTGCAGTGTGTGTGTGTGTGTGTGTGTGTGTGTGTGTGTGTGTGTGTGAATGGGGATACATGGTGTGAGTGGTGGGGAAAGTGGAGAGTTGCAAGTGTTTTTTGTGAATGCTGGGTGCACGTGTGCATGAACCCAGGCCCAAGCTGCTCTTAGGGGATGGAAGTCTCTGATGTGAAACTTCAGACACTCGCGCCAGGCATTGGTTACTGCAAACACCAACACCCAGTCATTTCTGCAAGACAAGAACGCAGGCGGGCCAGCCCATTCCATGTCTCCAGCTTCTGCTCCAGGTTCCTGCACGACCTGGTTTGGATTTGGTCCTCCTCACATTGCCTCCTGCACAAGGAAGACCTGGCCCTGCTACTTTGGCACTCAGCCCTCTGAGGAATAATTCTGGTTTCAATCGGCTTGGGTCAGACATCCCCCAAGCATTCTCCTGATCACAGCCACTTCCCCATTGGTAGACACTGATGTGGCTTAGCAGCCAATGATGCATTGTGACGAGAGACAGGTGGCTGACCAGGGTGAGCTGCAGCAGTAGAATTGGTTCTTTGGGTCTGGCACCTGTCACCCAGAATAATGACTATGAGTCCCAGGTGCTCCCCGCCCCCCACCCCAACTGCTGTGTATCTCAGAGCTCAGCTGAGTCCCTGGTGTGGGTGTGCCTCAGTTTGTCCCACAGCTCACCCACTGAGGAACATTTGGGTTGTTCCTGGTCTGGGGCTATCTATATATATAAAAGCCTAAGCAACTGTTACAACCAAACAACTGGTCGACCAGTTGCTATGATGTGCACTGACCACCAGGGGGCAGACGCTCAACACAGGAGCTTCCCCCTGGTGGTCAGTGCACTCCCACCGCCAACCTCCCGAGGCCCCTACCCCCCCCCTCCACCCTGCCAGCCAACCTCCCATCTCCCATGGCCCCTCCCTCCCTATGCCTGCCCCCAGCCCCCATAGGCCTCATTTGCTGGCCAGGCCGAGGGACCCCTCCACCCATGCACAAATTCCTGCACTGGGCCTCTAGCTATGCATAAAGCTTCCAGGAACAGTGGTGTGCAAGTCTTTGTATGGACACATTCATTCATTTCTCTTGGGTAAATAAGTACCCCTGGAATCTTTGGGTCATGGTAGATGCATGTTCAACATTTTAAGACACAAACTTTTCCAAAGTGATTGCAGCATCTTACATCCCAACAGTGTTTGAGAGTTCCAGTTCCCCCACATCACCACTGGTTTGTATGGTCAGTCTTTTGTATTTTGGCTATCCTAATAGATGTTAAATATTCAGGGATTTTCAGAGTTAAACTCCACCATTATTAAAAATTAAATTTTATAATTTCCATTTAAATTATATTAAAAGTGAAGGAGATAATCAAAACTCATGTCTTATTTCACCACATTTTACTGTAACCTATCGTATTCGTTTGGTGGGAATCTATGTTGCAGTGTGCTACTGGAAATCTCTTCCCAACTTCACATTCACTGACATCATGTGCAGCCTGAAATTGGCCTGGTGGAAGTATTTACACCATAGGAATCAGCACACACTACAAACCAGAGTGTAAACTATTATTGTTGATTATGTACACTTGAGTCTGTAGTCATTCCACTGTGAATAGCAAAAAAAGAAAAAAGAAAAAGAAAGAAATTTTCTAATATCACAAAGTGTTATCCAATTCAGCAAAGGAGTCACTTATGTCACCAACGAATGTGTGAAGTTCTGACATACATCTTTGTTGTTTCACTTTCATCATTCTAAGACAAATGAAAATATCAACCAACATTGTAGTGGGAACCACGTTCATTCATCAGTTGCAATCATGGGTGGGGTACAGATACAAGAGTTTGGCAAAAGTTAACAAAGGGGTTGTGTGAGAATCAACTGGCCATATGAAATTTATAGTGTATTGTGTATGTGATTGTATATTTTACACATATTGGAGATTTCATTATGTGTAAATTGTGTGCTCATATCCTTTACACCAGTAAAATTTATAATAAACATTAAAGATGAAGGAGAGGCCCTAGTCCAGCGGTTCTCAACCTGTGGGTCGCGACCCCTTTGGCGGTTGAACGACCCTTTCACAAGGGTCGCCTAAGACCATCCTGCATATCAGATATTTATATTATGATTCATAACAGTAGCAACATTACAGTTATGAAGTAGCAACGAAAATAATTTTATGGTTGGGTCACAACATGAGGAACTATTTAAAGGGCCAGAAGGTTGAGAACCACTGCCCTAGCCAGTCTGGCTCAGTGGATAGAGCATCAGCTCATGGACTGAAGGATCCCAGGTTTGATTCCGGTCAAGGGCAGGTACCTAGGTTACAGGCTCCATCTCAAACCTGGTCCGGGTGCATGCGGTCGGCAACCAATCGATGTGTCTCTCTCACATCAATGTTTCTCTCTCTGTCTCTCCCCCTCCATTCCACTCTCTCTAAAAATCAATGGAAAAATATCCATGGGTGAGGGTTAACAAAAAAATAAAAAATAAAATGAAACATTCCTTTGAAAAATATGAAGGAGAGATAGAT
Organism: Myotis daubentonii; assembly: GCF_963259705.1. Classification (NCBI taxonomy): domain Eukaryota; kingdom Metazoa; phylum Chordata; class Mammalia; order Chiroptera; family Vespertilionidae; genus Myotis; species Myotis daubentonii. The sequence continues at coordinate 11,250,875 of NC_081861.1, read as the reverse complement.
GATAGATAGATAGATAGATAGATAGATAGATAGATAGATAGATAGATAGATAGATAGATAGATAGTTAATAGATAGATAGGTACTAGTAGATAGATAATAGATAGATGGTTTACATTTACTTTCCTGGAAAGCTGCTGGCACCCATTCATCAGCATATCACTGCTTCCAGGCAGCAGTAAGGCAGGCCCCAGCCTATACATACAGTACAGAAGGCAACAAGCCAGTTCAAGCATGGGCTCGGAGAGGGCACCCACAGCCAGGCTACCATGAGGTCAGGAGAGCCCAGAGCGGTCAGAGAAAGGCACCCGGACCTGCCAAAGATGAGAGGGCACCGAACCAGACACTACTCTGAGACGATGGCAGTGGCCATGAATTGGGGTGTCGACCTGCTCCCCAGGGCCTGGAGTCCAGCCCCTCCTGGCTGACCTGCTGAGTGTGAAGGGACCCTCTTGGCATCACCCACTTCGTGAGTCAGTGGCCCAGAGTCTGGCCAGCCAAATAAAGGGGACTCAGCTCTGCTAGGGCACCAGCGGATCTGAGGAGCCCTGGCTGCCTAGATCCTCGTGGTGCCCCAATTCTTTCAGCTCCTGCCTGGTACAGGCAACTGACCTGAGGCCCCACCCCGGCCTGGCCTTGTGGTGCCTCCCAGGTGGGTGCTCTCCTGAGGCAGGGAGCCAACTAGCCCTTCTCAGGGAGCTCCGCAGTGTAAGGGCCACATTCCCAAACTAGCCCCTGCCCGTCTTTCCCTTATCTCACACCCTTCCCACCCCTTCCATTCTGTCTTTGGCTAGGCCCCAACCCCTTTACTTCTTTTTTTTTTTTTTTATGAAGTGTCTGAGATTTTTAAAAATATATTTTTATGGATTTCAGAGAGGAAGAAGAGGGAGAGATAGAAACATCCATGATGAGAGAGAATCATGGATTGGCTGCCTCCTGCACACCCCACACTGGGGATTGAGCCCACAACCCGGGCATGTGCCCTTGGCCGGAATCGAACCTGGGACCCTTCATTTTGCAAGCCAACGCTCTATCCACTGAGCCAAACCAGCTAGGGCACTTTAAAAAAAAATTTTTTTTTATAGAGAGGAAGGGAGAGGGGAAGGGAGAGAGGAACATCAATGATGAGAGAGAATCATTGACTGGCCGCCTCCTGCACACCTCACACTGGGGATTGAGCCTGTAGCCTGGGCATGTGACCTGACCGGGGGATCCAACCATGACCTTCTGGTTCATAGGTCGACATTCAACCACTGAGCCACACCGTCCAGGCTGCTTCTTTCTCCCTCAGTAGCCGTCCTCCCCCTCCAGGCTCGCTCTCCTTCTCCACATAGCAGTCTGAGAGGTATTTTAAAAACAGAAACCAGATCCTTCCCCCCTTCTGCTTACAACCCTCTGTGACTCCCCATTGCCCTCAGGGTCAGTCCAGACCCTCTGGCCCAGTGAATGAGGATGACCTGACATGGCCACTGCCCGTGGTCTGGCCTCACCATTCTGCCAACTTGCACATTGTAGTGGCTCTAGTCACTTTGACCTACTTAGGGTTCCCCAAACGGGCCCAGCTGGATCAAGACTCAAGGCTCTGCTCATGCGAGTCATTCTCGGGCGTGGCCACCCCACTCCTGCTCACCTGTTCTCCCTGTCTCTTGGATATCCCTTCCGTGCCTTGCCCCATTGTTTGGTGACACAGGTGGGGCCCCCAGAAGCAGGTTAGCTGGCTCCCCAAGAAGCCCAGCCGAAGCAGCTGCCCTCCCCACAGAGCAGCCTCTAGGTCCTCCTCAGGCCTTGCCATGAGGGATACGGGGCCCAGGACGGACTCCTAGGTGTCGCCCTCACTGCACCGGCTACCCGGCCTCTTCTACACGCCTCAGGTCAGCTCTGCAGCCCAGACTGCCTCTGGGCGCAGCCTAGAGCCCCCATTATCCCCCTCACCCCGTACACTCCAGTGGGCCCTTTGCATGTATGTGCCTGCGTGTGGCTGTGGGTGCCTCCCTTCCTCCCCAGCACCCCATCCTGCCAGGCACTTCGTTAGTCTACCAGCCTATCATATCATTCCATCCTGCAGGGGCTCCCGGAGAGGGAGGAGCTGGCAAATGCTGGAGCTGAGCTTTGCCCCGGTGGGCTCCGCCCCCGCTCCTCCTCCTCCTGGAGAAGCCGGAGCTCCTTGGGGGCTGGGGCGGAGCTCCTTGGGGGCTGGGGCGGCAGCTCTTTCTTCCTTGGGGCCACAGCAGATGTCCCTAAGTCCCTGTTCACTCATTTCTTGGGCCTCTGAGGTGACAATGCAAGGAGGAGGCCAGTGGCTCGGGGCCCACAGCCTGTGAGCACTCACGTCGTTCCCATCCCACTCCAGCCCCAGCCTTGAGCTCCCTGCAGGGAGAGGCCACAAGGGGCCAGACCTGTGGGGCTGCCCCCTGGGCCCTGACTGGGCTCCCTGCCTGGCCCTCTGGGCAGGACATGGGGGGGAGGAGGTGAGCAGAAATTCAGCTGGTGAACAGTTGGCAATGTTTATTGTAAGGCAGGGTGAAGGTGGGAGCCCGAAGTGGCAAACTCCAGCGGGCTGGGGGTGAGGCTGGGGGCTGGGTAGGCCAACACCCAGGGAAGGCCTGGCAAGTGCCCAGCTAAGAAGATGCCCAGCTGAGGATGGGGCCAGGGAGAGAGGTAGTGGTCCAGTGCCTGCTCCAGACCTCAGTGGGGCTGGATGGTCAATGCTGGTGCTGTTTGTGGTGCAGGAAGCGGACCTTGCCCCCCTGGGTGGTGATGTGAAGGGGCCCCTGGCACTCAGTCCTCCAGGCTCGGGCTATCGGGCGGCGTGTACATGGGCTGGATGTGAGCCCAGCTGCGGGCCTGCTCGTCGGCCCAGGTGAGCAGCTCGGCCGCGCGGTGCAAAAAGACCATGAGCAGCGTATGCACATCTCCCTCGGCCGAGTGGGCCGCGCTCGGCTCTGCCTGGAAGTAGCGGCGAAAGAGGCTGCCCAGACTGTAGCCCTTGCAGCCCTGGGCCCGGGTGCCATGGCTGTGGGCACGGTCCAGGCCCCGCAGTGCTGGCAGCGTATCCAGGCAGGTGGTATCCCGCGGCAGGTGGGCACCTAGGCGCTGCAGCTCTGTGCACAGCAAGGGGAAGTCGTAATCAAAGCCGTTGTGAGCCACGAGGCAGATGGGGCCCTCCTGGCGGCTGAGGAAGGCCTGTAGTGTCCGCACCACAGCCTCGTCGAAGCCGGCCTTCCGGCACTGAGCCAGGCCCTCGCTGCTCAGGCCCGTGATCTCGCTGGCCTTAGAGGTGAAGGGGCGCTCCGGGCACATGCACAGCGTGAGCTTGTCAAGGACACGGGGCAGCACGGGGGTGCCAGCCTCATCGCGCTCTGCGTTCTCCAGAGAGGAGCGGTGGACGGCGAACAGGGATATCTCAGCAATCTCGGGGTCCACATTGGGGAGCCCAGTGGCTTCCAGGTCCAGGAAGACAAAGGTCTCAGCCCGGGGAACCTCAGACATGGTGACGTTCGCACAGGGACAGTGACACCTAAAGTTGCCGGAGCAAGAGGCACAAAACCTGAGGGCCAGAGATGGGGATGCCTGGGCCCAGCGACCTGCAGATGTCCCAGTGGCCAAGGCTCCAGCCCCTCTGGGTCTCCTTCGTACCACCCACACTCCACTCGGTAAGACTTGAGGCTTTAGGGGCAATTTCTAAGGCCCACATTCAGGGAGCCTGCTAAGGGGCCTCCCGAGCTTGGACCCAGGGACCAGGGACTGTCACTTCTGACCAGGATGAGGCCTGCCAGGGGCTCATCACCCCCTCCATTCTTGCCCCTAGTCCTTCCCTGGCCATCCCCACTACCAAGTAGTAAAGAGCAAAAGAAAGACCTGATGTGACCAGAGGCCTCTGCCTCCTGCCTTCAGGTCCATGTCATCAGCGATGTGGGAGGCACAGCCCAGGATGGTATCTTCACTGAGACACCATGGCCAGGAGCCTCAGGCATAGCAGCCCAGGTGTGCACCCCTAGGGTCAGCTGCCAGGAAGCAGGCACCTGGGCAAGCCTCAGTCATCCCCAGCCTCCCTGGCACTCAGGCTCTGGCCCCAACCTGGCCTCCACCTGCCTCCGGGCTCTCAGTGGCTGTTCTCGCCAACCCAGCCACGCTGGCTTACCTGGGGCGGACGCTGTGGCTGGCTTCCTGGGCTGCTGGGCACCTGTCTCCTGCACACAGGCTGCTCCAGGCGGCCTTTAATCAGTGCCCTTTAATCAGCAGCCGTGGCCCGCCCTCAGCCGCCTGTTGGGCAACAAGGAGGCCTGAGGCCGTAGGACCTGTGTGGCCGGCTCGCCATCCTCTTACTCGCTCACAGCCACCAGATACACGCCCGCCCGTGTTTACAGATCGGGAAGCAGGCTCCCAAAGCAGAATCTCCACCAGCCCATGCGTCATGGGCTGAGGACGTGTCGTCACAGGCACAAGGAGGAAGTGCGAGCCTCCCGCCCAGCCGTGTCTGCAGGTCTGAGCCGGCCAGGCCGCAGGAGCTGGGCCTGGCCTACCTAGGTTCGATGCCCAGCCCCACGCTGAGGCCCCTCTCACAGAGGCACGAGGCCCCCTATCCAGGGCACAGTCCCCTTGTCACAGAGGACCAGGCTGCCTCTTGTGAGGACAGTGACCTTGGAGTTGGAAAGAAGCACCCGCACACACCTTATTCGGCCATGAAGGGGAAGGGTGCCCTCTAAGGATGGGGCCTTAGTAGCACCTCCGCGACTGGGGCAGCTCAACCACCTTGGGGCCAGGAAGAGGAAATGGTATCTGCCTCATGGGTACAATGACTCACAATATCTAAGGCGCCTGTAGCAGGGGCTTCCGGGTTATGGTGAGGCACAAGGCCTGGCCCTTTGAGCCATGTGGGTTTCGGCTGAGCCAATCCTTCCCCTCTGAAGGAGCAATGCGAGGGGCAGAGTAGCAGGCTGTCCCAACAGCCTCAGGACCACGGGAGCAGGGGTGAAGCCCAGCCCCTCAGCCCCTGGGCTCCAGGGCCTTCCTAGCCCACCAGGTTCGGCCAAGGGTGAAGGGCACAGTTAAGATAGGAGGCGGCGGAGGTGGCAAGGCCATCCCTGGTCCAGGAAGCTGGTGGCATCATCCGAGAACCTCGTTCTCGAGCAAGATGTGCCAGCAGTTGGCCTGTAAAGTTGTTGGCTCACCTAGGCAGTGACCTTGGGCCTGCTTGTCCTCCCACCTCCCACTACAACCGTGTAGGAGATGCCCCAGGCAGGCAACCGGGGTTCGGGGAGGAGGCAGCTTGAGCAAGAGGCGGCCTGGCGCCCAGCTCCTGGGAGCCTCCGCTTTGCAGCACCCACAGGAGACTTGGGGAAGCAAAGGTGCAGATGCAGGCAACGGGGCAGAGGAAGTACCAGTGAGGCTGGTGGCGAGTGTTTAGAGGGAGGCCCCTTCCCCTTAGGCCTGATGGAGACAGGGCCCCACCAGTTGTGCCTGTTCTTGTGCTAGGAGGGAGGGAGGTGGCTGTGACAGGCACACTGCTCAGGAAGATACTGGGTCACCCTGAAAAGCCCAGAGAATAGCTTCCTGGACAACCAGTCAGGTCACCAGCAAAATTCCCCTGGCTGGTACCAGGCGCCTTGGGGAGGAGGGCAGAGGGAACATGGGCCAGTTCCGCTGGATCCCCGATGTACTGGGTGCAAGGGATGGGGGTGAGGGACTGCGAGAAGCCCTCACAGAGGACCCTGAGACTGATCACAGGAGAGGCTGCAGCTGGGCAGGGGGCAGACTATGGTCATAGGCGGCCAGATGTCATGGCAACGTGGAGACTTCCAGCACTTGGCATCACCAAGTGTGGCAGGGGATACAGTGAAGCAACAGGAGCTACTCGTGCCCATGCAGGCGAGGAAGGAGTGGGGCAGGGCCCGGGCCCCCCAGGACAGCAGGTGGCACACGGCAGGTGTGGCCCAGGCCCCGGAACCACCAGGATGTGAAGGGAGGACTGGGCAGCAGGCACCATGGGCCACACAGCAGAAGGAAAGAAGGAAGGAGGCCGTTACGCAGAGCCATAGAAGCAAAAAGCAGGCGAGAGGCAATTTCTTCTAACCTACGGTTTCCTTTTTCTTCAGCTCACATTGCCCCACCCCCCCAACCTCTGCCCCTTCCCGCCCCCCACCCCCCACAAGGAGCTGAAGGCCCATGCATTGGGAGGCTATGCCTGGAGAACATGAGGGTTATAACTGCTTCCCCTGCCGATGGCTCGGTCACCCCGGCTGCCTGGCTCTTCAGAGTGCAACTTCCAGATCGAAGCCTTCTTCGAGTCTCTTTTTCAGACTTACACTGAAGAGCTTATATTTCTGGATTAGTTCTTCCATTTTGGCGGCTGCAGAGCAAAGAAATACAAACCACAAAGTGAGTCTAGCGCCTCCCATGGCCACCAAAGGGCTTACCGCTGGGGGTGGGGTGGGGAGGGCCATGGGGCTGGTTCCCACAGTGAACCAGAAACAACTGAACCAGTCGTTGTTAAAGGGGCTGGAGAGACCAGGTGCTGGAAAGCAGTGAGGGCCATGCAGATGGAAGGGGGGTGGGACAGGTTGTTGTGACTCAATCAGACACAAATCAAATGACGTGGTCCTTAGTGGTGACCTGCTGCTTTGCTTTCAGGGGTGGGGGACACTGCCACAACACGCATCTGCCTCTCAAGGTACCAACTTCAGATGACCACTGGGCATGGAATGGGGGCACTGAGCACACTCCTCTCCCCCACGCTGGGTATGGGGGTTTCCCTGGCGGTGGTGCCTTAACTTAAACACACACCTATTCTCTCCTCCACCAACTTGCTTCCCTGCCTCCTTGCCCATCCACATGGCAAGGTAGTTAATTGGCATTTGGTCCTGCCCATCCCAAGGGTGACTCTGAAGCTCAGGAATCATGGGGTGTGCCTCAAGGTGACTGGCCTCAGGGAGAAGCTAGAGCAGGCAGACTCCTGGCAGAGCTGGGACCAAGCTTGGCCCACCCCCGGTGGGTCCCGAACACCCTCCCCACTTGACATTGATGCTCTCGGCTCTCACTGGGGTCACAATAGCACTCTTCCTGATGCGATCACTTTGCTCTACAGATGGGCTCTTCCTAAGTCACCTTGAGTATCATCTGCCTTCATGGGATCCTTAGGTTTTCCCAACCTCTTCAGTGATGGCGAACCTTTTGAGCTTGGCGTGTCAGCATTTTGAAAAACCCTCATTTAACTCTGGTGCCGTGTCACATATAGAAATTTTTTGCTATTTGCAGCCATAGTAAAACAAAGACTTATATTTTTGATGTTTATTTTATCTATTCAAATGCCATTTAACAAAGAAAAATCAACCAAAAAAATGAGTTCGGGTGTCACCTCTGACACACGTGTCATAGGTTTGCCATCACTGGCCTAGACCCTCTAGGCCAGCGGTCACCAACCGGTGGTCCATGAGGTCCGAAAGGTCAGCGACCGCTGCTCCAGTCCATTGCTCTCCCAGGCTGCCCCCACCCTAGCTGATAAATCAGTTAACATGTCTCCACTCTGTCCCAGACTCAAGTCACTACCTGGCCCTGTGTTGGCTGAGCTTGGCTGGGTCTCAGATCCCAGGCCGGAAGCCCCAGGCTCTCTCTCTGGAAGCTTTGTGCCCCAGCCCTGCGTCCCTGCTACTCTGGACTTCAGAAGGCTGGGTGGGCCTGGGCACATGTCTCTTTGGTTTCATCTGTTCTAGGCTTGGAAACTGGAGACTCACCCCCTCAGCTCTGTGCACCTGTTGCTTCACTGGTATCCTCCACCCTCCACTGTCTCCTCCACCCTCCATGTTCCTTCCTCTCTTTCTCTGGAGAGCCTGTTAGCCACCTGGATCAGGCCTCTGCATTACTTCTCTATGTTCATTTTCTTTCTCTATTTTCTTTCTACTCTTAGATATTTGTTGCCTCATTTTGTTGTCTACCTCTCTATTGACTTTTCAACACGCTGGCAAGCCTTTTTAACTTGTAGGAGTGTTTGCTTGTTTTTCTGCACCTTGCTTTTCATTTGGACATGATATAAGGCTTCACACTTAATGATGTCAGTGAGTTCTGGGACTCTAGTAAAATAACATATAGTGAAAGCAATTCTACCATAGGCTAAGCCTTAGTGGTCGGCAAACTGTGGTTCGCGAGCCACATGTGGCTCTTTGTCCCCTTGAGTGTGGCTCTTCCACAAAACACCACGTGTGGGCGCACACGTACAGTGCGATTGAAACTTCGTGGCCCATGCGCAGAAGTTGGTATTTTGTGGAAGAGCCACACTCAAGGGGCCAAAGAGCCACATGTGGCTCGCGAGCCGCAGTTTGCCGACCACTGGGCTAAGGGATAAAATAGCATCTCATCAATATTCTACCACAAGGACATTGTTCGAGGACCTGCTGTATTGAATATGCAAGTTCATTTCTCTGAAAGAGCCATTAGCCCAGCTTTCCAGGTCTTCTGTCTTTCATGGTGCTGGCCCTGCTGTGTTCTGGTGGAGTCTCCATTCCCTGCAAGGTCTGCCCTCCACCAAAGGAGCTCTGTGGGGGCAGAGCAGCAGGAACAGATGGGGGTCAGCCCATGCCATGGACACTCAGAGGCCAGGAACAGGTGGACTTCACCTGGGCTGCTGCCTGGGTTTACCATTCATTCATTTCAACGGGGTCTATTTTACTGGGAGCACCAACCTGTAAAGACCTGCTTGGCTTTCGCCCTCTGCTTCCGGCCTACTTGCCAATGCCCCTTCGCCAGGGCTATGGGCCACCAGGTACACACGCGCCCCCAATGCTGTGGTTTTCTCCACCTCCTGTATCCATCAAATTGCTCCCATCCACTTTCTAGCATCCAGAAAGCTGCTACAATCTCGATCTCTCCGTGCTGGTGCTGTCAACTCCCTCCCTCACCCCCAGCACAGACAAGGATGCTTTGTTTTCAAAGTGCATTGACATTTTCATGGCACTGGGGACTCCGGAGGCCTGGGAAGTCAAATGGGGCCTCAGGACCACCCAATGGAGATGATGACTGGTGAATGACAATGGACAAGCAACCAACATAATCCGCCTACTGGCACCCAGACTGGTGGCCCAGCTTCTTATACTGGGAGAGGAAGTAGCACAGACACACAGACCTTCCATAGTGGGAGGCCTTGAGGAGGTCGTGAAGACCTGTGCCCTCAAGTTTTCAGGTGGGAACAGGGGAAATGCACAGGCCATTCTGACTGGCCCTTGGCATGGACTGTGCCTCTGGGGTGTCTACAGCCCAAGAACTCCTTTCAAACAAAATCAGGAACTGAACTTGGACATGCAGTAAGCCCTCTACGCGTAAGGCAGCACCACCCAACAAAGCACAGAGGGGGAGGGTAAGGGGGAGGGTAGGGTTCACACATCTTAGACAAAAAGGGTGCCTATCTAAAAGGTAAAACTTGCCCTAGCCAGTTTGGCTCAGTCGATAGAGCATCGGCCTATGGACTGAAGGGTCCCAGGTTTGATTCCAGTCAAGGGCACATGCCCGGGTTGTGGGCTTGATCCCCAGTGGGGAGCATGCAGGAGGCAGCCGATCAATGATTCTCTCTCATCATTGATGTTTCTATCTCTCTCCCTCCCTTCCCTTCCTCTCTGAAATCAATAAAAATATATTTAAAAAAGAAAAGTAAAAGGTAAAACTTGCCACCAGCCCCGTGACCACGGCTGAGATGGCACGCAGTGCAGAAGACTAATGATCACCATTACATTAATGACAGCGTGGACTGTAATTTATTAACAGCAATTACACACACTGGGGGTGAGAGTCATAGTGATAGTGGTGCTTAGGATAAATGTTAGGATATATTTTTAAATGGAGGATTCTGTTGCAGTTCAGTCCAAAAGAAGAGAGGTATCTGAGTGCCCGGTATACATATGGCAAGTGTCTGTGCCAAGGCCAAGAGAGGGGAAAGGCCAGAAGCCCGAGGAGAGGGTTAGCTAGAGAGTTCATGCAAAAACAGTCTCCGAAGGGAGGGCCCAGAGGCTATGCAGCCTAAAACCTCTCCTTGGGGGTACACTCGGGGGGGAAACGGCTATAGGCACATGATTTAGTACCTGCTGCCTGAGGTGGTGGATAAGAGTTGAGACAAACCATAGACTAAGCAGAAAGCGTGATAGGAGAGGCTGGGGGAACGAGATGCCCACAAGGGAACCTTGAAAGCTGTATGCAGGCTCGAGGCTGTGCAGATGCCCAGGAAAGACCTGAGAGGGCCCTAAGTGATCACGTCTGGCTGACCCGGAGGCTCAGAGCAAAGAGGACTTGAAGGAGAAGAAAGAACTGTCAACTGTCCGGCCGGGTGTTAATAAAAAACACGAAGCCACACATCCGGGAAGCTTAAAACACTCCAAAAGGATAAACTCAAAGCAATCCACACCGAGACATATTCTAATCAAACTGTCAAAAGCCAAAGACCAAGAGAATCTTGAAAACAAGAGGAGGAAGTGTACAAGGAAGAGTACAAGTGTGCAAGGGCTTCCGTAAGAGTGACAGAGACACAATCATCACCAAGTCCGGACAGCAGTTAGCTGTAGGCAGGAAGAGGCATGTGAGGGGTTTCGTGGCCGCTAGGCATGTTCTAGCTCTCAACCTGGGTCATGGTTACACAGTATTCACTTTAAAATCATTTGAAATGGAATAAAGGGGCAGTTGCACAGGGAAAATATCCAACCATTTCATGTTTCTACCCCTAAGAGTTGAGACACCTCCCTAAAGGCTCTATTTCTTACCAGAGAAAAAGTCTTCTCAATGTATATTTCCAAAATAAAAAGATAAACTTACTCAGAAAAAAAAAATGTTTAATTGAAACTAAATTAAGCTACATTTTTGCCCCTATCCAGCAGTGGAAATGTCAGAAGGATCAAATCCAGCGCTGTTGACGATGCAGCAAGATGGAAACCGCTTGGCCTTGCAAATGGTGATGAATGGAGCCTCTCCACCATGACCTCAAGAACCCCATCCTAAGGACATAATTGAAAGTGGGGACCTACACTCTATGTATAAACATGTTCGCTGCATCCTTTTTATTTTTATTTTTTAAATATATTTTTGTTGATTTCAGAGAGGAAGGGAGAGGGGGAGAGAGAGAAAGAGAAACATCAATGATGAGAATCATTGATCAACTGCGTCAGCATTCCCCCTACTGGGGATCGAGCCCACAACCTGGGCATGTGCCCTGACTGGGAATCAAACCATGACATCCTGGTTCATAGGTTGCCACTCAACCACTGAGCCACACCATCTGGGCAGCTGCATCCTTTTTAAAAGATTGACAATGGGGGAACTACCTAAGTCAGTGGTCGGCAAACTCATTAGTCAACAGAGCCAAATATCAACAGTACAACGATGGAATTTCTTTTGAGAGCCAAATTTTTTAAACTTAAACTATATAGGTAGGTACACTGTTATTAACTTAATTAGGGTACTCCTAAGGCTTAGGAAGAGCCACACTCAAGGGGCTAAAGAGCCGCATGTGGCTTGCGAGCCGCAGTTTGCCGACCACGGACCTAAGTAATATGTGTTTATTGGGGGAATACATGAAGACTACAAAGCAGGATAAAGAAACAAATTAAACTAAACCACCTCTGATTCCAACAGGAAGAAAACAATGTTTACGTTCTGGCCCATTTCCTACGAGGGGTTCTTCTATATTGTTTTCCTTTATTTTATTAAATATTTTTATTGATTTCAGCTGCCTCCTGCACACCCCACATTGGGGATCGAGCCTGCAACCTGGGCATGTGCCCTTGACTGGAATCAAACCCAGGACCCTTCAGTCCACAGGCCGATGCTCTATCCACTGAGCCAAACAAGCTAGGGCTAAACTGTTTTCCTTTAGAAAGGTGAGGTCATCTAGTGCATTTCCTTTTTACTCCGCATTTACCCTTCAGCATTCTATAATATGCATTTTCTCAAGGTGTGATCACCAACCTTTGAAATAACGAACACTACTTCACCACATAGACCATTATCTACCTGAGTGCTACCCAATGGCAAAGCTTCCCCTTGTTTTCATCTTACACTATTATAAACCCTGCAACAGCATTAAGAATTACCCTCAAAACCTGAAAGTGACCTACAGGCTCAGTAACAGAAGATAGTAAGCAAATTATAGCAAATGGCTGAATGGAACAGTGTTTGATAATTAAAAATGCTACTTTGAGAACATGGGAAAATGCTTATAATGAGGTCCAAGGGAAAGAACATCTATATATATAAAAGGCTAACAAGTGAAATGTCCCCTTGCAAAATGTCCCCTTGGGAGTTTGATGGGAGACCAGGAGTTCGATCCGCTCACTATGACATACGCTGAACACCAGGGGTGGCGTGGAATGAAGCCGGCAGCAGCAAGGCCCCAAACGGCCCTGATTGCTGGCCAGGCCTAGGGCCCCTACCTGTGTATGAATTTTGTGCACCAGGCCTCTAGTAATAATATAAAAGTACATGTGTTGTTATCACACTTCACTTATACAAAGAAATAAAAAAATGAGAGGAAAAAGAATGGAAGGAGCCCAGCTGGTATGGTTCAGTGGTTGAGTGTTGGCCTATGAAACAGGAGGTCACAGTTCGATTGCTGGTCAGGGCACATGCCCAGGTTGCAGGCTCGATCCCCAATGAGGGGACATGCATGAGGCAGCCAATCAATGGTTCTCTCATCATTGATGTTCCTATCTTTCTCTCCCTTCCTCTCTGAAATCAATAAAAATGTATTTTAAAAAAAGGAATAGAGAGAAATAGACCAAATGTTTTGGTCTATTTCTGGGACAGGATATTGCCTTGTTTTTATTTTACCTCTGCATGTGTTTGGGTCACCCCAAATTTCTACAATTTAATGTTCTGATTTTATAATCTGTCAAAAGCAGAAGGGGCCAGTCCCCAAATGTTCCCCCAATACTGGATGAGCACAGAAGGAACCCTGGCATGAGGTAGGTGCTAAGCCAAGGTGCACTGGGATAGCCCTGTCTGCGACTGCAGCTACAGAAAGTGGTGACCACGTACCCAGACTCATCGCCACGCTGGCACCGTAGCTCTGCCCACCCTCCTGCTGCCTCTCCGCAGTCTCAACAGCATTTCCCGAGGTTTCAGTGACGTCCAACACTGCTTTCAACAGCTGAGAGGGAGGGAAATGTGTGGGCATTAAGTGCTGTGGTCTGACCCACAGAAGGCATTTCTTGCTTCCCACCCAGGTTCACGTTCAGTGTGTGCTCCTCCCTAGGCCCTCAAGCATGTGGCATTGATCCCCAAGGATACCCAAGGGTGACAGCAGGACTTCCAGCTACCTGGAGGCTCACCAATCAGAGTTCTGCAGCCTAACTTCCTTTTTCCTGGCCCAGCGGGGACACCACACTAGCAGGTGCCCCATCCCACACTGGTAGCCAAACAAAGCCAATGGCATAGTGGGAATATATCCCATGTTGGGGAACTGTTGCCCCCAATTTAAAGGGCCTTTCTGATGGGAGAGGACAGGAGCCTTTCTGTTACATAACCAAGACAAATGTTGTAGAAGCCCTGAGCCAATGTCAGACTTCTACGCATGGCAACTGGGCTCATAATCATAACCAAAGCCTGCATTTAGATCAGCTCTGGGGCTCTGAAATATAAAACTTAATGAGTAAATATTCACATAGTTGGCTCAACAGCGTGAGACCACTTTCTCCTGTTTCTCTGAGCTGAGTCAAGGGCACAAACAGGAAGCATGTGGCTGTAGGCCATAGTTCTTGGTCAGACACACAAGAACAGGCCAGGATACTTTTGGGTGTATCGTGAAGGCAAGAATGAGACCAATACAGGGACAAAAATTGGAATGAAATACTCTGCAGCCACTAAGATCATGCTTTCTAAGAAGAAAGATATGCACTGATGCTCACAAAAAAAAAATCCCAGTGAAAGAGTAAGAGTGTCACAGGCAACGAGCACCCAGTGCAGGCAGTGCACAACCTCTTTCAGGCCCAGGGTCTTGGCTCAGGTAACACCCCCTGAAGTGTAGTGAGGCCCTCGAGGAGCCATCAGATTAACCTCCCTGGCAACAAGAGAATCTCCTGCCCCAACCCACTGAAGGCAGAGCCTAGAACCCAGCTGTGCCACTTGCTCACAGGGAGCCTGGGCCAAGCCCCACCCAGCCCTCTGTCCCAGCCCTAGGGTCCCTGGCTGGGGCCTACAGTGGGAGAGGAGAGGGTGATTCTTACTTTGCGGCATGAAATCAGAGTCCTGCACACAGTTTCAACGATGGGGCCGAGCGGGTGGATGAAGGGGCAATCCAAGTTGCAGCACTCGCTCAGCTCTTTGTCGTACACTTGCAGGAAAGCCAGGACGAGCTGGTGGAAGTCAGAGATGACCAGGCGCAGCTTCTGCTCCAGAATGCCAGCTTCGGCGCTGCCTATACCAACCGCTTTCTTGTGCTGCACAAAGCCAGAGAGAGAGGGTCCCTTGAGGTTGCCCTGCCTGCTCATGGGGCACCAGGTCCCTTCCACCCAGCAGGGGCCACCCCAGGCTTCCAAAGACCAGTGGTGGAAAAGAACAACTTGCTTTTGAGCAAGGTTGACTGGCTTCTGACCTCAGCCCTGCCACTGCGGCCTCTGTGGGCATCAGTGCCCTCCTCAGGAGAATAAGGAAGCCAAGCCAAGGACTGCTGGGAGGGTTGCACACGAGGCAGCACACGAAAGCCTGGAGCTCAGGGCCTGGCGTGCAGTCCACCTGAGGCCAACCCTTTGCATCTGACAGGAAGCCTCCCAGCTCCTGCCCAGAGCTTGTCTGTCTGTCCCCTTCACGTGAGCTGAGCAACCACTGCATTCTAGCCCATCAGGACCTACGCACACGCTACCTCACTTAAGCCTCACAAGCTTAACACCTAAGCTCAGGGTAAAGAGAGGGTGCCTTAGGCCCTAGGCGCCAGCACACTCACCTCCGCCCGCAGGACCTCCAGCTTGTCCACGCTCTCCTGCAGCTGCTTGACCATCACTAGCACAGTCTTGTCATCGTTCACCTTCCTGCAGGAAGAGAAGGGGGGACACTTCCGTCACAGGCCACACGTGGAAGGAAGAGTGTCTGAGATCACAGAACCATGCAGAGCTTATACCTCTTGCTGTCATAAACATGTGTGTTCACACGTGCTTTACAGTCAGGTCTCAGGAGACTCCGCAGATGGGGGCTGGAGAAGAGGCTGCCCAGTATCTTCTCGTTCTCCTCCCTGGTCTTCTTGAACTGCCTCTCCACACTGCAGAGAAAGCCCAGGGCCACAGTCACTAGCCGGACAACAGCATCCGGGGACTGTGCTGGCAGCCTTTTGAGGTCCCATGGGGAAAGCCCAAGAGGATAAGCAAGAGCTGGCTGAGAGGCCAAGAGAAGGGGTCTCCTCCTTCTTTGGTAACCAGAGCTGAGCGCCATGCCTTCAAAAGCCCCGCCCACCAGCAGGGACAGCCTGAGCAGGCCCAACCCCTTTCACCCTGACAGCCTGGGACCTGGGCCAGTATGCACCTGCGGCCACCAGGGCAAGGAGTGAAACCCCAGCTAGAGATGTGCCTGGTGGCAGGCCCAGGTGCCCAGCAGGTCCCCTGGCCACCAGCTCCAGATGGAGAACCAAGGACACCTGCTGGCCATTCTGCGGAGGGCCTGTTCCGAGACTCTACCTGGACATGATGAGGCATCCAGTGGCCATGCTCCGGACTGCATCCAACAGCTCTTCTATGAGGCGCAGCTGCTCCAGGGTGCCACCCCGGCCCTGAGCAGGAAACACCACATGCGCTCACTGACAAGGCATGCTGGGAGCCCCCGCCGCACACCCCACCCTGCTGCGGCTAGTGGGAAAGAGAAGCCTGGTCCCCACCCGGAAACATCTCCAGTAGGAGGCCTGTCCTTCTCAGCGGATCACCCTCCCCAGCCAGGAACGACCAGGCTGATGGCACAAGATGGGGCCCTGGAGGTGGCCTGCACTGACCCTCCTCCTCCCCCTCCTCCTAGGCAGATCAAGGACTTGTCCCTGGCAGGCGGCACATGGTCAGCCTTCTAGCCAGGTCCTCATTGCCCTGCCCTGCACACCTGCTATTCTGAGGACTGTGCTAGACCAGTGGTCGGCAAACTGCGGCTCGCGAGCCACATGTGGCTCTTTGGCCCCTTGAGTGTGGCTCTTGCACAAAATACCAACTTCTGCGCATGGGCTGCGAAGTTTCGATCGCACTGTACATGTGCATCCGTTACTAATGTTGTGGCCCCACCCCATAACAAAGAAACAGAATTTCTGGAGGATGAGGCCCAGAAATCAGGATTTTAAAAAGATTCCCAGGTGATTCTAATGTGCAGCCAAGGTTGAGAACCACTGCACTAGAATGATTCACTCAGCCAGCCTCACTGGTGGCTTACTATAAAGCCCTCCAAAATGCATTTGCACTGCCTGGCAGTGTTGCTCAGTGGTTGAGTGTCAACCAAGAACCAGGAGGTCATGGTTCAATTCCCAGTCAGGGTATATGCTTGGGTTTTGGGCTCAATCCCCAGTGTGGGGCGTGAAGGAGGCAGCCGATCAATGATTCTCTCTCATCACTGATGTTTCTCTCTCTCTCTTCCTCTCCCTTCCTCTCTGAAATCAACACATGCCATCTTCCTCTCTCATGAAATGCCCACCTCTCAGAGTGGGACGAAGGTGTCTGCAGCTGCAGACAGGTAAACGCCAGAAAGAGTATAGGGAGGCACAGAAACCAAGGTTACCACTGAGACGGTGATGACTGGCTGTGTTCTCTCCTCTGCTCTCCCCAAACCTGCACTCAGCCCAGCCCAAACCCAGAAGAGAGCACAGTGGTACAGACAGAGTTTTCCAGAAAAGAGAACCCCTAATGTTCAGAGAGAGCAGGAGAAATCCCCAGCCTTTTCTTGCTCCCTCTTCTTTGTTCTCTCAGATCTCAGACCTCTGGCAATAGAGTGGTGGGGGTGGCAGCAGCGACCAAAGTGGCTGAGGGCAGAAAACAGCAGGGGCAACACTCTGGAGGCAGGGAAACTTCCTCTCCATTTGGTGGAGCTATGGGGCTAAATCCTGCTACCCCTTCTTCCTCTCTGTCCTCCTGCTGCTGTGGTGCAGTCATGATGTGAGTGATTTACGGCTGAGGAAAAGGAAAAGGAAAGCCCTTTCCCCCAGGAACCAGATCGTATCAAAGAGATGACAGGGAGGGAAGAGCTCAGGAAAATGTCCGCAGAAATCTGTTTATGAATGCCTGGGCTCACCCTATCTCACCCTCCACCCCCACCCCCGCCCTCTCTGCCCCATGTGAGGGTGGATCTGATCTTTTTTTTGTAATATATTTTTATTGATTTTTCACAGGGAGGAGGGGAGAAGGATAGAGAGTTAGAAACATCGATCAGCTGCCCCTGCAGGCCTCCTACTGGGGATCAAGCCTGCAACCAAGGTGCATGTCCTCGACTGGAATCGAACTCAGGACCTTTCAGTCCATGGCCCAACGCTCTATCCATTGAGCCAAACCAGTCAGGGCGGATCTGATCTTGATGAGCATTCTGAAGACTCTGATTACTAAGCCAGGGGAGAAACCAGCACCCAGGTCCCAGGCCAACCACCAGGTGGCGCACGTGCAGGACAGACCCAAATGGCACAAAGGCTGTGGGAACTGAGCTGTCACTGGGACCACAGGCCAGAGAAGCAGGAAGCTTAACACATTGTTTGCAGGTAGTTTTTATCGCTCGCTAACAGGTGGCGCGGGCCATTTTTGCAGTTGAATAGATTGATTACCGTTATACCTGAAAGTACATACATAATTCACCATTGTGTGTGTTAGAGACCCAAATTTTGTCCTTTGGAATTCATATATCTGTATGTTAGCTTCCCTTTAGAGCAATAAAAAAGTATAAAAATAAACGTATTTATACGTTACCTGCATTCTACCGCTAGTCTATAAAAAAACGTATTAAACTAACCAGGTTAAGTGCCTTCTAAAACACAAACATTCACCATAAAATTTAACAAGACCCAGAGTCAAAGTAATAGTCAAAATGTCTAGGACACAATCTAAAATAACTTGGCACATGAAGAAACCCACAAAAATCTCTACTTGAATGAGAAAAGACAATCAATTGACATCAATGACAAGATGACGCAGATGCTGGAGTAACCTGACAAATTTAAAGTAGTCACCATAAAAATGCTGAATAGGTCATCATGAACACTCTTGAAACAAAAGTCAAAAATAGAAAGTATCACCAAGAAATCAAGATTTTAAAAGAACAAACACATGGAAACCTTAAAACATAAAAATAGAAAAACTGAAATTAAAAACTCACTGATGGACTCAATAGCAAAATGGAAAGACAAAGGAAAGAGTCAGTGAACTTGAAAACATTAACAGAAACTATCGCCCTAGTTGGTTTGGCTCAGTGCATAGAGCACTGGCCTGCGGACTGAGGGGTCCTGAGTTAAATTCCAGTCAAGGGCTCGATCCCCGGTAGGGGGCAGCCGATCAATGATTCTCTTTCATCATTGATGTTTCTCTCTCCCTCTCCCTTCCTCTCTGAAATCAAGAAAAATATATTTTTTAAAAAACAACAACAGAAAAACAAACAGAAACTATCTAATATGAGCAACAGAGAAAAAAACAGATAAAACTTTCCATGTATGGCAAAAGACACAAACTTGCAAATTTGTGAAGCTGAGCAAATCCAAACAGGACAAACACAAAGAAATCTTCCCACAAACACATAATCAAATCGATGAAAAAAACTAATGACAAAGAAAACAATGTTAAAGTAGCGGGAGAAAAACAATGCATGACCCACAGGGGGAAATGATTCAAATGACTGCAGATTTCTCAACAGGTCCTGCGGAGAAAGACTGCTAACCCAAAATTCTGTACCTAGTGAAAATATCTATCAAGAATGAAGGGGCCTGGTCTGAGGGGCTCAGTGGTTGAGCGTCAACCTATAAACCAGGAGGTCACAGTTCGATTCCCGGTCAGGGCACATGCCTGGGTTATGGGCTCGATCCCCAGTGTGGGGCGTGCAGGAGGCAGCCAATCAATGATTCTCTCTGATCATTGATGTTTCTATCTCTCTTTGAAATCAATAGAAATATATTTTTAAAAAAATAATAAAAAATAAAAAAATTGCTGAAGGCAGTTCTTCAGATGGAAGTGAAACAATACCAGAAGGAAACTTGGAGCATTACAAACAAAGGAAGAATAAAATAGAGAACAAAACCCCATTGTCAGATACAGAAAAAGCATTTATAAAATTCAACACCCTTTCATGATAAAAACTTAACAATATAGGAATAGAAGGGAACATCTTCAACCTGATAAAGGACATAAATAAAAACCACTGGAGTGGCTCAGTGGTTGAGCGTAGACCTATGAACCATGAGGTCATGGTTGGATTCCAGGTCAAGGCACATGCCCAGTGAGGGGCGTGCAGGAGGCAGCCGATCAATGATTTTCTCTCAACAATGATTCTCTTATAATTCAGCAATAAAAAAACAGATAATCCAATTAAAAGTGGGCAAAAGAATTGAACAAAGACATTTCTCAAAAAAAAAATCTATCAATAGCTAATAAGCACATGAAGGTGCTCAACATCATTCGTCATCAGGGAAATGCAAGTTAAAACCACAATGAGATCGCCCTTGCACCCACCAGGATAGCCGGAACCAAAAAGACAACAGTAAGTGTGGTGAGAATGTGGAGAAACTGGAACCTCACACGTTGCTGGTGGGAATGTAAAAATGGTGCAGCCACTTTGGAAAATGGTTTGGCTGTTCCTAAAAAGTTAAAAGTCAAGTTACTATATGACCTAGCAACTCCTTGCCATATACCACTCCTAGCTGTATACCCCAGAGAACTGAAAACATGTCTTCCGTCAAAAACGTATACAGGAACATTCATAGCAACGTTATTTATAATAGCCGAAATGTGGAAATAATTACTTCAATTTTTTTTAAAATATTAAGAGTAGAGGGCAGGGTTTCTTTCTTTGAATCAGGAGTGACAGATGGGGGTGGGAGGGTGGATTAGAGCCGCCTCTGTAGAGAAGCCTGCAGTAAGGCAGCACATGGGGGAAAATGCATGGGCTCAGGAGTCATGGGCCTGGGTTTGTCACTGGGTGTCTTCGAGGGAATTGTCACCTCTCTTGTCAAATGGGCCTAAGACAAGTACTGCTGCCAAGGGTGGGCGTGACAATTACTGACATGTTAAGTACTTACCACAGTGCTGGTGTGTAGAAAGTCATCGACCGAGTACAAGATGCACTCTGTCCCTTTGGTCATCAGAAGCCTCGGCCTCCTCAGCAATGGCTACGCTCTACTCAAGGAATCCTATGGGTTCCTGCCCTGGGGGGCTAGGGAGCAGGGGTGGAGATGAGTGGGGACAGAGAGGGCCCTCTCTTACCATCAGGATGTCCCCGGTAACCGGCCCAGTCAGCATCAGCTCACGGCTCACTGACAACATCACTGTTGGAACACAAGGATTCTATTACTGCAGATACCCACCCAAATAGGAGAGGATGTCATGCACCCAGGGGTGCAGGGTTCCCAGTAGTTCTCAGGGAAGGGTGTTCCTGCTCCAGTGTCAGCAGGTCCAGTGCCCACAAGGCCTGAAAGACCCAGGTGGATAAGGAAGCAGGTGGACCACACACCTAGGTGCCAGGACTGCCCTCTTGCTGTGTGACCTGCACCCAGTCACTGCCCCTCTCTGGGCATCAGTTTCCTCACCTAAAAATAAGGGGTCAAATCCCATGGTCTTCCATATAGGGACCTACAGCTGCCTGAGGAGCTGACAGAGGTCAGAGAACCTTCCAAACACTCCGTGTGCTGCCTTTTCAGAGACCTCGCCAGGCCAAAGCAAAAGGAACCATTGCTCCCATTTGTCAATTTCCTACACACCTTGCATGTCATCATCTCCTTTCCTCTTGCCACCAACCCTAGAAAGTGAGCCTTAGTTTCATTTTACAAGTTGGGAAACTGAGTCCAGGGTGCCCTGGGTATTTTCTGAGGAACCATCTGGTATACAGAGAAAGGCCAAGACTTGGAGCCAGAAAGCCTCGGGCCAGTGCCAACTCCACACCCCCCACCTAGCACAGTGGCAGTGTCCTTACCCTCACAGGCAAAGCCCATCTCCTACCCCACGTGCCTCAGTGACAGAACAGGCAGAACTCTGGCATCTGCTTTGAAAGGTTTGGTGCAGGAAGCAAGCAGCGCATCTATGAGAAAGTATTAGTAATCCTGGAACGCTGTACCAATGCCAGTTATACCCCCAAGCACACCTGCTCTGCCCACAGCCCTTAACCCCAAATCCTTGTGTCCTCCCTGGCCCCTCTCCTGCTTAGCCCACATCCAAGCCTCAGGGAGTCTGGCTGACCCTCATCCCTTCACTATAAATCCAGGATCTGAGCAGCACCCTGCTCCCATTCCCCCTCCCCCGCCCCCATTTCTAGCCTGGGTCACTGCAAGACCCTCCCAACCGTCTCCCTGCCTCTGCCTGGGCCTCCTATTCCCAGCCCAGTGGGCCAAGGGACCCTGTGAAACCCAAAGTCAGGTTGCAGCTTTCCTCAGAGTAAAAGTCAACATCCTTCTGTGGCCCACAAGGCCTGGCTGGATCTGGCCCCATCCCCCTCTGACCTCACCCCACCACTCTCCCCTTGCTCTCCACTCAACACCAGCCACCCGGGCACCTTCAGTTCCTCAAAGCTGCCAGGCACACACAAGCCTACCTCAGGCCCTTTGCACTTGCTGTTCTAGTGCCCTGAATACTATTCTCCTTGGCATTTACTGGATTCCCTTCCTCCCTTCCTGCAAGTCTCTGTTCCAAAGAGAGGACTTCCCTGGCCTTCTTATGTCAACAGCACAACCCTTCTCCCAACCCACCCAGGCACCACTTCGCCTGCTCCTGCCTTTGTTTGTAGTGATTCTCACCATCCACATACTGAGAATCTGGCTGCCTTCTTTGCTTATTACCTGTCTTTCCCCGCTAGCACCTAAGCACCGTGAGAGCAGTATAACTTCCTGCTGCACTGCTAGCACCTAAAACAGTGCCGGGTGCTCCACTAAGACTTGTTCGATGGATTGGTGATTCCCATTTACACTCTTTGACAAGCACTCACGTCTATCACCTGCTTGGACACTCAGCACACTCCCACTAGGTGGGCAGGGCTGAGGTTATCGTGGCACTTTACAGAGGAGAAAACCGAGGCCGGAAATGGCAAGGTCAAGGCTGTGGGCTGGGGTTAGCACCTGTGCGTGCATGTGTGTTAGACAATCCAAGTGCTGTCTGATGGCCAGGCTCACCGGGCTTGGACATGGTCCTGTCAGCAGGGAAGTAGCGGACACAGTGCGGGAGAGGCCAGCCCCCAGGTCAGCCTTGCAGGCTCCGAGATACAATGCCCTGTTCTTCTGGCCTATTTGAGCCTCAGGGACAACTGCACTCAGATACAGTGGGGCCTTGACTTACGAGTTGAATTCTTTAAGGGGCTCGTTAACTCAAATTACTCTATCAACGCAATGCAAAAAATCGGCTGAGAGAACTGGTATCTCAAAAAACTCGTTAGTCGGGACACTCGTAAGTCAAGGCCCCACTGTAATTAATTTGGCAGTGCCGGCTGGGACATGGATCAGGACTCCAGGGTCCAGTTTACTCCATCCTGGTGCGGTTGGGCCAAAGGCAGGCCCGTGGAAATTTCAACTTTTGGAGACATCACTGTGAAGATGAAGAGTTAGCCACCCCCCCGAGGACCGCAATTGGTTGCCCTTTATCTAATAATGCCCATTACTGGGTTACGGACAGTTTCTGCCAAGAGAGGACTGAAAAGAAGTGGTTACAAGACAAGCCCCTGGGGCCAGCTGACGGTGTGCTCCTAGCAATACCAGCTGTAGTGTGCACGTGCACACACCAGTGACACAGGGACGTAACCATCAGTGGCATCGGCAGGAACCGCTGTCTCTGCCCACAGTGCCTCAGGGGATGGACTGGCAGGGTGACAGGTTCTTGGTCTTATTCCCCTACAAGAACAGGTCACCCATTTGCTACATCAGTGGGGGAGGAAGCCTGATTCTAGAAGATTCTAGCAACATCCACAGGGTGTGAACCATCCAGAAGAAAACACCAGTCCAGTGGGAAATTCATACCTCACTAAGGAGGCCATGCACATGCTCAGAATTGCCCAGAATCCACCACCCAACTCCCAACTCCCCTCACACAGACTCACCCTGGATCTTCGCTTCTTCTGGGGTCCTACTTGTTGGGTTGAGAACCGGTGCCGAGGAGGGACAGGCCCTGCAGGTAAAGAGCAAAACCAGTCAGGGCTGAGTGGGCTGCAGAGGCACCCTCACGACTCCTCCTTATACAAACTCTAAAAAGTGAATTACTGTCCGGCCAGTGTGGCTCAGTGGTTGAGCATTGGCCCATGAACCAAGAGATCGTGGTTCGATCCCAGTCAGGGCACATCATGGGTTGCAGGCTCGATCCCCAGAAGGGGCGTGCAGGAGGCAGCCAACCGATGATTCTCTCTCATCACTGATGTTTCTATCTCTCCCTCTCCCTTCCTCTCTAAAATCAATTTTTAAAAAAGTGTGTTTTGCCGAAACCGGTTTGGCTCAGTGGATAGAGCGTCGGCCTGCGGACTGAAAGGTCCCAGGTTCGATTCCGGTCAAGGGCATGTACCTTGGTTGCGGGCACATCCCCAGTGGGGGGTGTGCAGGAGGCAGCTGGTCGATGTTTCTCTCTCATCGATGTTTCTAACTCTCTATCTCTCTCCTTTCCTCTCTGTAAAAACTCAATAAAATATATTTTAAAAAAATAAAAAAATAAAAAAAGTGTGTTTTGTTGTTTTTTTAAATCAGCAGTGAGGGTTTGCAGGGTTAACTCCGGGTCACAACTTTAAGCCATTTGGGGGCTCCTAGTATTATGGGTTCTGGGTTCACACGCCCCACCTCCTGGGTGGTGAGACAGCAATTCTAGCTGCCCCTCCTAGTGTGGCGGAGCCTCAGCCTCGATGACACCACAGATAAATGAAACAGTGGCCACTCATAAGCATCTTGCCTTAAGATGCTGAGCTGATGGACGGAACCCTTTCCAGGCACAGACCACATCCAAAGGCAGTAAGGGCGACAGTGCCTGGCAGGCAGCACGAGTGACACGCAGCTCAGGCCTCCCTCTGTGTCTCCTCTGTGAGGAGGCCATGGTGGGAGCCCCAGGAGCGGGTTGCCATGGTGGGACCTCCCTACATAAAGACAAGAGGCATCAAGATACCTAGAGACCGCACCTTCTCATCACGCTGACTGTTCCATGGGGAGGGCTCATTGCTCCTTCCCTGGGGCCATGCCTAGAAATGCCTTGTCCCAGGCCACACCTGCCCTGACCATGCTGGGGCCCTGGGAGCTAGTGGGGCCTGGGACCCCTGGGACTGTAGTAGAGAGGGGGCTGGACCCAGCAGCCTCAGCTGCTCAGCTGCACCTGTCTTCATACCTCATTAAGGCAACACAGCCCCACCCCATCCCTGTTCTGCCAAAAAAGGCAGGGGCAGAAAGGGCAGGAGAAAGCGCCCACCCTGTGAAATGCTAGGAGGCTGGCCCCTGGGCCTGCTTGCCAGGCAACGTTCCCACTCACAAGGCACCAAGCACTGGTGAGTGCTCAGCGGGCCAGCAGGCTGAACCGCAGCAAAGCACTTTGACACGCTAAGGAACAAGTCCGTAAAAGCCTAAGTGACCTTGCTCGGGAAGGGCTTTCATTAAAGTCGATTTTCCTGGAGCAGCAGGGAGCGGGGCAGAAATGAACAGCGTTCAAAGCCTTGAAAGCAAGTACAGCTCTTTGCGAGCCAAGGAAACTCATGTTCCACGAACTCATCCACCCAGGGGGCCCTGTGGCTCTGCTCCCCTCCTGCACCGAGGGCCAGCTCAACTGGCATTTAGGCCACCAAGAGCTGCCGTGCTGAGCTCCCCAGCCAATGCTGGGTGCGGCTCCCAGGTTCTGCCAAGAGAGGGGTGAACAAGGTGGCCCTAAACGAGGGCTGAAATGGAAAGCCACGTGCAAAGAAAGCCAACATGAACTTGGGGGGGAAGTGAACTCTGTCCAATCCTCTTTTCGGGCTCTTGAAAGGACTATAGCACTTTTGCCAGCGTGGGATCATTAAAAGGATTCAGTTTCTTGTGTTTAAAAAAGTATTAAAAGCATCTGAGGAATGCAGCTGTGGACTGCTCCCATGCCTCTCTGGCCAGCAGAGCGACCCAGTGCCCAGCTTCCTCTGGCCAGGCAGATCTGGGCTCCCTCCCCCAGGATCTCCAAGCCATAGCCTTGGCCTCCCCCCTCCTGGGAGGGAGCTCAAGACCCCAGCACTAGTCCAGGCTATTCTCAGTTCTCTCTCTCCTCCCAGGTTCCTGGACAAGGCGCTGGCCGCTCCAGGGCTGGCAATGGCTGGCACGTGAGCCATCTGCCATTCTGAGCCAGGAGCCTGCCATCTTTCCCTGCAGCTGTTGTTACACCTTCCATATTGGTCTCCCTGCCTCCGGTCTCTCCCCTCCAAATCCATCTGCCACAGAACCCGAGTCACCTTGCCAAAATGCCAATTTCAGTATGGCACTTCCCTGGTCCCACGCTCTTTCTGCACAGAGCACCAAATTCAAAGGCCTCATGTGGCTTGCAAGGCTCCACGTGAGCTGCCCTGGGCTGCTATTCAGGCTGCTGCTACCTGGCTCTCCCTCCCACACAACTTCCTGCTCCTGTGGAAATGAGCACCTACCATCACCTGTTCCATCCCAGGTCCAATGCCACCTCCTCCCTGCCAGTGTCCGCGGCACTCAGACTATGGAGGTGTGCCCAATACTGGGATTCGTGTCTTGGCCTTTTGCAGCCACTAAAGCCCCAGCTCCTGGAGGGCACCCATACGAATCTGAGGCACCTGGAACGGCACAAGTGCGCATGTGCCCCTGGGCCCTCGTCAGTACAACACCGCTGCAGTCCAGGCTGGTGGGGAAGCCCTGCCCGGTACCTGCCCCGGCAGCTCCCAGTGCTTTGCAGAGCCAAATGGGACAGCAGGCAAGACAAAAGCTACAGGCTGAGGGCTCTGGCAGGAGTGTGCTCCAAGGCTGTGGGTGTCCAGGGGAAGAAAGAATATGTTTTGCTCTGGAAACTGGAGACTTTTTTAAAAATATATATTTTTATTGATTTCAGAGAGGAAGGGAAAGAGAGCGAGAGATAGAAACATCCATGATGAGAGAGACTCATTGATCGGCCGCCGCCTGCATGCTCACTGGGGATTGAGCCCACAACCTGAGCATGTGCCCTGACCACAGAATCGAACCATGAACTCCTGGCTCATAGGTCGATGCTCAACCACTGAGCCACCGCAAGCGAGACCTTTAAAAAAGAGATAGGATGTGCCCTGGTTCAGTGGGTTGGAGCGTTGTCCCATGCACCAAAAGGTTGCAGGTTTGACCCCTGGTCGGGGCGTGTGCGGGAGGCAGCAATGTGTTTCTCTTTCACGTGGATGCTTCTATCTCTCTTTCTCACTTCTCCTAAAATTAATTTTTAAAAACATTTTTAAATAATAAAAAATAAGCCATAGCCGGTTTGGCTCAGTGGATAGAGTGTTGGCCTGTGGACTGAAAGGTCCCCAGTTCAATTCCGGTCAAGGGCACATGCCTGGTTTGTGAAGTAGATCCCCAGTAGGGGGCATGCAGGAGGCAGCCAGTCAATGATTCTCTCTCATCATTGATGTTTCCATCTCTTTCTCCCTCTCCCTTCCTCTCTGAGATCAATAAAAATATATTTAAAAAACAAAAAATAAATAAAAGGAGATGGGACGTGTGACCTGGGTTTTTGAAGGCTGTGTCAGAGTATATGTGACATGCAGAGACCTGAAGGGCACTTCCAGGAGGGAGAACAGGTGAGCGAGAGCAAAAGGTTATGAGTGTGGGTATACCAAGGTCTGTGGTGAACCTGAGGGACGAGCCTGCAAGGCAGGAGAGACTTAAGCATGAAAATGCCTCCTCCTTCCTCTTGGCCGTCCCCAGGACACCCAGCTCAGGGCCAGGCCTGCTGACATCCGGTGGCCCGGCAGACACCAGCTGGGTGCAGGCCAGACCCTCGATCCTCCACTGCCAGGCTCCTGCCCAGGTGTCTTCTGCAGCTGCAAAGGCAGACAGGCCAGGCTGAAGAGGGGCAGGCCCAGGCCTGGCCTCATGAAAGACGCCTGTACCAACCCTGCCTGGGCATCCTTAGGGCTCATGTCCAAAAGCACAGGGCCTGTCTTCCCCACTGGAGCATTAAGACAGATGCTCAGCTCAGGGGCTGCTGCTCCCAAGAAACAGACATTCTGTGGACTTTCTAGAGCTTTCCCTTGCCATCAAGGCAGGCTTTGCTTCCCCTACATCAGTGGTCGACAAACTGCGGCTTGCAAGCCACATGTGGCTCTTTGGCCCCTTGAGTGTGGCTCTTCCACAAAATACCGACTTCTGCACGTGGGCCACGAAGTTTCAATTGCACTGTACATTCGCGCCCGCACGTGGTATTTTGTGGAAGAGCTACACTCAAGGGGCCAAAGAGCCTCATGTGGCTCGCGAGCCCCAGTTTGCTGACCACTGCCCTACACAGTGCCAAGCACATACACCAGGCCACACCTTGACCTGAAGGACTGGGAAACAGGGGGTCTTGGCTTGCTTGTCACTCCTGAGTGATAAGACCCGAGGCAGTTACAACCCAGCCTGACCCTCAGGTTCCCAGCCTGAAAACAAAACGACTAAAGTGAGTAGATCATTTCTCAGGCTCCTTCCAGTCCGGAAATCAGTAGTCAAAGAAAAAAAAAAAGAACGCTCAGAAGCCAAGCTGAGTACTTCAGCCAAGTGGTGAAGAGACTCCCCAAAGCAATGGTGGGGGGGCCTTTTCACCCCAAATTTGACCATGGCTCCATAGCTGGCACTTCTTACCTCAGCAGCTGTTGTCACAGTGATCTGGGGTAGGGAACAGAGCCCCTGGGGTAAGGGGGGAGGGGACGGGAGGAGGAGAGGGGCGGGAGAGGGAACCAGGGACAGAACAAACCCTATCTGGCTCAGGTGGGTTGAGTGGCACCACGTGTGTCACTGACATGGGGAGGAAGCAGCCGCTCCATTACCGTGTATACATCCACTGCAGGATATCCATGCGGTACTTCGAGGGAGTACACAGCAGTTGCTTCACAGTCTCTGGTTGTTTGATGTGAAGCCCCTTGAGGAAGGGGCATTGGAGGTCCTAAGCAAGGAAGGGGAAAGCCAGGAAGCTTTAGAAAACCAGAATCAACAAAGGGCTGCAATGCACGTCTGTGCTCATGCCCTTGCTGCTCCTCCACGTATGTTCACTGCCACCTGCCACCGGGCACACACCAGGCTTGTTAGCACTTCCAACTGCCTGCGGGCACACTGTCCACCACCCCCACCTTGTGCGCCCTGCAGCGTCCTCCCCTCCATCTTGCCCAAGGGTAAATTCCCCTCATTCTCATCCCCAGCTATGACAGCCTGCCAGCCCACCTCCTTAAAATACGCCCCTCTCTGGGCTCCCATAGCAATTTGACCTAGTAGCAAATAAGGGCTTTAGCAAGATTCTGAGACGTCAATGCAGGCTCCTGGCTAAGGGACTAAAAGGACAGGGAGGGAGATGGGGCCCACAGGGCCTCTCCTGGAGGGGAGGGGAGCAGAGGGGAGGAGGACAGGGGAGGGGAGGGGAGGGGAGGGGAGGGGAGGAGGGAGGAGGGGAGGGGAGGAGAGGGAAGGGAAAGGGAAAAGAGGAGGAGAAAAGGGGAGGGGAAAAGGGGAGGGGAGAGGGTCAGGGAGGGGAAGAGAGAGAAGGAGAGTGGAGGGGGAAAGTGGAAAAGAGGGGAGGGGAAGTGGAGGGGAGGGGGAGAGAAGGGGGAAGAAGAGGGGAGGGGGAAGTAGAGGAGAGGGAGACAGAGGAGGGGAGGAGGATAGGGGAAGGGGGAAGGGAGGGGGATAGAAGAGGGGAGGGGGAAGTGGAGGGGACAGGGGAAGGGGGGAGGTGAGGGGGATAGAGGAGAGGGGAAGAGAATAGAACGGGAGGAGAGGGGAGGGGGGCCGGGGGAGGGGGGAGGGGGGAGGGAAGGAGGAGAGGGGTGGAACCAGGGACAGCTACCCAACTTGAGTAGTGGGCTTCTTCACTACCACCACCATTGGCCTGTGACGCAGATTGGCCTGTGACGCAGATTGGCATGGGGCATGGACCCTGCCCGCCTGTCTCCCCAGGACCCACCCCCCCGCCCCTCGAAACTAACGGTCTGTTCCCTCCCCCTCCTGGCACTTGATTCGCGCGCCCAGAAGGCGCCGGCCAAAACTAGCAGACACTGGCCATGGAGACAGCAAGAAAGCCAGGGGCCGCCCAAGGAGCAGATACGGACACCCCTCAAGGCGTTCCCAATAGCGGGAGCGCAGCGGGGAGACAGGGGCGGTGCACACAGCGCCACCGACTTCCGCGGGAGGCCCGCCAACCCCGCCGCCCGGCCCCCGCCGCCGCCCCGGGTGGTTCCCTGGGCCCGCAGCACCTTCAGCTTCTCAAACACCTCCATGGCTAGCTTGGACTCTCTGTCCTCAGCCTGGTTCTCCGGGCAGTAGCAGCCTCCGCCAGCGCCAGCGGCAGCATCACCGCCAGCAGCAGCGCCAGCGTCAGCACCAGCAGCGGCAGCACCAGCAGCAGCACCCAGCTCGGCCATGTTTCAGGCTCTTCGTGGCGCCTGGGGCTCACAGGCCAGCGTTGCTGCCAATCATGCAGTAGCCGCAGTCCTGCCGCCCACCAGTCTGAGACGGGGCGTGGCCTCCACCGCGCCTTCCCATTGGGTTTCTCACGCGCCAGAGAGGGGCGGGGCGAGGCAGTGGGCGGAGCCTGGGCGGGCTCTCAGTCACCAACCTGGCTCGCGTCACTTGCGTGGGCGACCAGATCGGTGACGCATGCGGGAGAGCCTCTTCCAGGAGAGGGCGCTCCTTGGTCGGGTTCTCCCTGGGAGGATGAAGGGGAGCTTTGGGGACTGAATGAAACTGGGACTTGTGTCCAGTCTCCCAGAGCTATGCTCTATCTCCTGTTTCCCACACAACTGGAGTTAAAGGGGAATTTCTTGAGTTCGAATCCGACCCCAACAGTCACTAGCTGTGTGATTTGGGGCGGGTTACCTAACCTCACTTGCCCTCACTTAATGGGAATAATGAGAGCAGTTACTTCATTGGGTTTTTAAATACCTAATACAGTACCTGGCACATAAAAAGCACTATGTAAGAATAAAAGTTTATTGTTATTATGCTGGGCCCTACTACTTCCCCCTCCTCCTCCCCTAGACAGTCTTTGGCCTTCATGGAAGGCTCTGTGG
The DNA here is from genome assembly GCF_963259705.1 of Myotis daubentonii. NCBI lineage: Eukaryota > Metazoa > Chordata > Mammalia > Chiroptera > Vespertilionidae > Myotis > Myotis daubentonii. The sequence goes on along the minus strand of NC_081861.1, from coordinate 11,220,559 downwards.
CTCCTTTCTGCCTTGTCCACTCACACATTTCTTTGCATCTCTCAAAATAAGTCTGGAATGAAATTTGTCAGCTGGTTATCTCCCATACTTCTAAAGCCCCCAGCTCAGTGAATGCCCACATCCCCAAGACTTGCTGATCAGATTAGGTGGGAAGGAGCTGGAGGGTGGCTAATGCCCAAGGAGTGGGGAGCCAGTGGCAGGCAGCGGCTACCAGCCTTCCTCTGTCCTCTCCAGGGTCTATCCCTCCTCCGTGCCTCCCCCTGCCATTTCCTGAAGGGTGGGATCAGGGGACAAGTCTAGAGGCAGGGAGACCTGGGGACCTGGCAGGAAGCAACTGCAGTCAGCTGAGTGACAGGAGAGGGCTCAGCTCTGTCTGGGAGGAGGGGGTGGGCAGGAATCTGAGCTAACGGGAAAGGACCCCAGCCTGGCCTTGTGGGGTAGGGCCTGAGGCCTTATTGAACAGTTTGTAATTCCAATCTATTCTGAGGACACGGAGCCTCGGAGCCTCCTCGGAGCCTCTGAACTTGAGCTGAAGGGACAGCCAGCCCTGGCCCAGGGGCCCAGGGACCCAATGACAGGCAAAGCACCTTAAGAACCCCTCCCCCTCCCCCTTCCCCTCCCCCTCTCATGTGGCTGCTGCCTTGGGCCCTTCTGGCCGCTGAAGGCTATAGGGACTTTGGGTTGTTTTCTAAATCTCTTTTTCTCTTTTTGTTTTTCCTTCTTTTTAAAAAATTTCATTGCAATCATAGCCCCAGCTCAGACGTTCAAATTTTTGTGGGTTCTTTTCTGTGGATCTTTCCTAGGACTGGGGAATTTGGCGGGAGAAACCACGGCAGTGTGGTAGCCTCCCCCACCCTCCCCATATCCTCTGCTCCTGAGAATCAGGAAGAAACCAGCCCCTGTGTATTCTGGAAGAAAATTCCCCTTCTCCACCCAGCCCGATGGAGCCAGTACTCTAAGCAGCCCATTCCCAACTCAGCAGCTATGTCTACGGCACAGGGTGGGACGCAAAGAGATTGGCAGGGCCTTGAGGGCAGAGAAGAACATCTCAAGGGGCGATGGGGTCCATCCGCCTACATGGAGGACCTGCTGGCCAGCCCTCAGCCCATGGAGATGCTGCTGAGCACGCAGCAGCAGGCTCCAGCCTCCCTGCCCACATCCCCCCCAATCATGGTGCCTCCCAGGCACCCTCTACTGGAAAAGCTGGAGGCTGGGATGGCAACAGAGACTGCTGTGGGGAAGAAAGGGCCGAGTGGTAGAAAATTCTGGAAATGTGGACTCAAGCTCAATACAAGGAAGTACTTCTCCCAGAGGGCACTGTCTAAATACTAGCTTGCTGCCTGAAAAGGGAGGGAGCTCCCTGTCTTAGGTGTACAAGCCCGGGGTCGGGGGTGGGGGGCAAGTAAGGATGTGGAGGGATAGGTTGCTACAGTGAAGGAGTGAACAGCTCTCTAAGGGTCATTCCTGCCCAGAGTCCCTGGGTTCTGTGAGGGAGGCTTGTGCAGGTCAGGGGCTGAAAATGGGACTAAAGAACCCTTCGGGGGGGGGGGCGTGCAGAGGTGTGGGGGTGTTCAGAGGAGACCGTAGGGCCTGGGGCAGACCCAGACACTGCATGCAGCAAGAGCCAACCTCCTGATCGTGGGGGAAACTTGGCCATAGATCCCAGCAGGGCCTCAGCCATATGTCAGTGCTTGGAAAACAGGTTGGAAAATGCGACCAGTTGACAGACACTGGCCCCACTGAGCCACGGACAGGCTGGCAGCCACCACACGAAGCACCTCACTCTGTGCAGAAATGTACAGCCAGCTTCACCCGATGGCCTCCCTGCCCTAGAGCAGAGGGCTCTCGGTGGGAGCTGTGCAGGGCACTGGGCAAGGGGGGAAGGGGCAAGAGTGTCTCAACCTCACTGTTCCAGCTGCCTGAGCAGCAGACCCTGGGGTGCAAGGTGAATCTTAACCAAAGGCCCCCTAACAAATATCGCCAATGAAATCTGAAGTTCAAGGGTTTACCTCTCCAGGAAGAGGAGATGGGTTGGCATCTGCTGCATCCAGCAGGGATGAAGGCCTTGTCCCACAGGGCCCACCAACTCCTGCCCCAGAAAGGGGGCAGCCTTGGAGGACAGAGGGGCCCTCCAATCTACTCCCCTCTAAGATTCTCCAGTAAGAAAAGGAGGACCGCCCGAGCAGGTTTGGCTCAGTGGATAGAGCATTGGCCTGTGGACTGAAGGGTCCCGGGTTCCGGTCAAGGGCACATGCCTGAGTTGTGGGCTCGATCCCCAGTGGGGAGCGTGCAGGAGGCAGCCAGTCAGTGATTCTCTCTCATCATTGATGTTTCTATCTCTTTCTCCCTCTCCCTTTTTTAAGCTACTGGGATGGCATAAATCTGGAGGGTTCCAGATCTGCCATGTTGGGCCTGACAGATGTGAGCTTACCATGAGTGTGGGCCTGGGGGAGTCCAGTGGTCCTAGCCCTCAATGGATGAGACTGTCAACACAGGAGCTAACTGATGACTGCCAGTTCTAGAATGTTCTCATTCTAGGCTCATGTCCACATTGGGAGTCCACTGGCACATGAGGATGGAGATGCCGCGCTGAGACCTTGGCCTCCTCTTCCTGTCACTTCTGGTCCCTGTGCTAGGGTGGGGAGCCTGGTAATCCCAGGCCAGGGCAGCTGGACAGTCAGCCCTTGAGAGGGGCAGGTGGCTCCCTGCCCAAGGCACACCTAGGCAGTGCTGCCCTCACACACGGTCAGACCTGGCCCTGCCTGGGGCTTCCTGCTTTAGAGCCCTACCACCACTTCCTGCCTCTGAGGGGCTCCCCAAGCCAAGTGGATGCCACCCACTCCCAGGACACAGGCTCCTGCAAGAGCACATTGCACATGCCCAGAACCCTGCCTCCACTTCCCCATCAGATCCCAGCCTATTCCTAGGGCCTCTCCCCTCCGAGGGTGAATCTCACTTGAGGTACGAGGTGTTTGCAGGGGTGTGGACAGAGCCAGGCTGTGTGTGCCCAGTGTACCCACAAGTGAGCCCTTGCCCCAGTGGAGGCAGGGGTGGAACCCACACGGATGGGGGCAGAGGCCAGGGCCGGGGTCTTCACACCCCTTGCTCCAGGCCCCACATATGGTGGATGCCCAGGCCTGGTCCCCATGGGCTTTTGAGTTCCTCTCCCTCCCGTTTGCAGCAGTCTGGGAGAGTTTGGGGCTCAGTGAGGAGTTGGAAAATGGCACGTGTGCGGGCGGGGGCCTCAGCCTCTCCCCCCACCCCCCCACCCCCGTGGCAGTGGCGGCGGGAGAGGAAATGGCAGGCGGGATGGCCCCCTCTGCGGGGAGACACTCGGGTCTAGACGGCTTGGCAAGGCCGGCAGGGCTGAGTCACATGCGTCTGGAGCTGGAGATTCGGGGCGCCAGGACTGGAACATGAACGTGCCCGGCTGGGCGGGGGAGGGGGCGCTCGGCCTCGCCTTCTGGCTCCCTTGCCCCCAGGCCAGCAGGAGCCCTGGTTTCTTCCCAGACTCTGTCTTCTGCCTGAGCCCCCTCCATGCCCACCTGGAGGAGCACGGGCAGCTTCCACAGGGGTCTAGCAGGTCCCATGTTATTGGCAGGGACCAAATGGCGTTTCAGACAGGGAGGGAGATGTGAAGTGATTCCCCACGTGTCCCCATCCTAATCATGGCCCTATTCCTTCAACCCAGCCATATCCCCCACCTGGGACCTTTTCTTGTCCCAAAGCCACCCTTACTGCACTCTGCCCCCTCCTTCCACCTTCCACTGTCACCCTCCCCAGGGACACCCACTCTGCAGCAGCTGAAGGCCTCTGCCCCTCTCTCTGTGACCATGACTGCCAGTGCACCTTACTACCCGCCACCCCATCCCCAGCCTTCACTGTCCCGTTTGGGGTTTTGTGTACCCCTTCCCTCCTCCTCTCTCTGTCTCTGTTTTCCTCTCTCTCTCTCTCTCTCTCTCTCTCTCTCTCTCTCTCTCTCTCTTCCCCCTCCTCCTCCTCCTCACTCAGGAACACCAGGTCTTGGGCAAGGAGGCACGACACATGAGTCTGGATTGCTGATGTATTTAGTGCTCACAAAAGCATCTACAAGCAAAGTTGTTTAATTGGGACCAGATCCTCTGAGGTTTCAATGGCATTAAAACAAGATGAGTTTTTCTCTTGGGAAGAAATTGCTGGCAACAGGAAGAGGACATGGAAAGTTTGGCTTTTCTCTTCTCAAAGCTTAAAGAGGGAAAAGGGCCCTGTGCGTTGATTTATATACCATAGATGTGTGAACATACGCCCCACGGGTAGACCCAGCATCTGAGTGCACATGAGCATGTGCACACACTGCTCTGGATGTTACTCAGACACAATGTGGAAGGTTCAAGAAGAGGCCTGGCCTGGCTGGGTGGCTCAGTTGGTTGGGCGTCGTCCCGTGCACCAAGAGGTTGCCAGTTCAATTCCGGGTCAGGGCACATGCTGGGGTTGCAGGCTCCATCCCCGGCTGATCAATGTTTCTAACTCTCTCTCTCCCTTTCCCTTCCTCCCTCTCTAAAAAAAATCAATTAAAAACATTAAAAAATGTTGAGAGAGAGAGAGAGAGAGAGAGAGAGAACAGGCCTGCTCCCATGCTCTGGGGTTCACCACAAAGGTGGTCTCTGGCTGCAGAGCCAGCGTTCTGGCCTGGGCCCTGGCAGAAGGCTTGGCACCCAGTAGGGGGTTTGATGCACTTGTCAAATGACAGATCATAGAAGGGCAGGACAAGCAGCCCAGACCTTAGCCCTGAACTCCAGATTCACACATGGAACTGCCTTCTAGATGTCTCTGCTTGGCTGTCTTAATCTCCAGTCTCACACCTGACAGGGGCAAGTTGGACTCCCAGCTTTTGACTCTGGGCCTGCAATTCTGACTCTACCCTCTTCTCCCACCTGCGGCCTCCACCCTGGGCCAGTCATGCACTCGGGGGGGGGGGGGGGGGAGGGTGTCCCTCAGCCTGGTCTGCACCCTTTCGCAGTTTGGGAGCCCTTGGGGGATGTCCAACTGATGGCTTAGGCCCACTCCCTGCTCTTGGAGGAGCAGGTCTAAGCCATCAGTCAGACATCCTTAGCACTGCCACAGAGGCAGGAGAGGCTCCCACACTGCTGTGCTTACCAGCCCTGAGCCCAGCTTCTGGTTGAGCGGCGCTACCCCTGTGGGAGTGCACTGACCACCAGGGGGCAGCTCCAGCATTGAGCATCTGCCCCTGGTGGTTAGTGCGCATTATAGCGACCAGCAGTTTGCTGTTTGGTTGATTTGCATATTAGCCTTTTATTATATAGGATTATATAGGATGAGATCATGTACTAGTAAGTCCTCTGCTCAGACATCCACAGTAGAACCTTGGCCGGTTTGGCTCAGTGATTAGAGCTTTGGCCTGAGGACAGAAGGGTCATGCGTTCAATTCCCATTCAAGGGCACGTACCACAGTTACAGGTTCCCCAGCAGGGGCACTTGTGGGAGGCAACCAATTGATGTGTTTCTCTTACATCGATGTTTCTCTCTCCATCTCTCTCTCTCCCCTTCTCTCTCCCTTCCACTTTCTAGAGATCAATGGGAAAAATACCCTCAGGTGAGGATTTAAAAGAAGAAGTCCAGAGTAGGTGCCTGTTTCCTTCAAGATCTAAGGCAAATTTGGCCTGCCCTCACTAACTTCACCTCTAACTCAGCATGCTCCACCGCACTGGTGGTCCCTTGCTGGTTCTCACATTGGGCCCCAAACTTTCCTGCCCCAGGGCCTTTGCACTGGCTATCCCTCCTTTTTTTAGGGGAGGGGGGCTCTTTGCTTGAGTTCCTTTTGTGTGGCTATCTCTTTTTCACTCACATCTCCATCCAAATGTCACTTTCTCACACTCCTCATATGATCCCCTGTCAGAAATGCCCCTCCCTCTAGTCATCATGGCCAGCCCCTTTCCTTCTGATGGGGTCCCTGTGCTCTCCACTACACTGTCAGCTCTGTGAGTGCAGGCAGCTGGCCATGTGCACTGCACACAATGCCTGGCCCACAGCAGAGGCTCAGGAATGTTTGATGAGTGAACAATCCATTCTCCAGTCCTCATTTGGTGGGTGGGGAGGGCTCAGCTGTGAAGTTCTAAGGAGCCTTGAGGGACAAAGAATGTTGCTTTGACATCCTCTGAGCTGCCAATTTGAGTTCCAATTTGTGCTGGGTATGCACACATGTTTGGACAGTGGGCCACATGGAGGGGAAGGGCAGGGCAAAAGGGGGCTGGAGTCTCTTCCTTGCCCTTAGAATTCTGGGATTGTGCAGCTAGAAGGGATCTTGACCAGCTAATGCCATTTCCCTAGGCCCCTTCCAGCTCTCGGATTCTAGAACTTTCTAAGGAGCCCATGTCCACCACATTGAGATGACGAGACTGAGGCCCTGAGCGGGGAGGCTTGCTCCTGACATTAAATGGCCTGTCCGCCCAGGGACGGCTGGGAGCCCAAAACTCTTTCCAGCAACCCTGGGCTGCATCGCTGGTTCCTGGAAAATGTCGACACTCTCCCACCCTGTGCTCCAGACACCGGCTCGGGGAGTGCTGGCCAGGGGCCCTGCCTGCCTCAGCCCAAGTCCACGAGTGAGCTATGTGTGCAAGAGGGACAGGCACATGAAGGCCCCTCTGGTTCTGCCGAGACCCCCCCGCAAGCTGGCTCTTCAAGGTCCCCACAATGGCCAGGCACCCTGAGACTGGGCAAAGTAGGTGGCCCCTGGTCCCCCCCGCGGGGAAGGGCATCTAGGACAGGAATCCCCCGGGAGCTGGGGAACTGAGCAGCCAGGCCTCACCCCTTCCTGCCTAGGTGGGTAGGAGCAAGGGTCCCTCCCTTCTCCGGGCCACTGTGCCAAAGAACCTGGGAGCAGACTTCCCCCACCCCCAGCCCAGCTAATGGGAACCAGATGACAGGATGTTTAGTCAGCGCCTGGGGAGCAGCGAACAGGGGAAATGGGTTGGGGGGCAGAATTCCAGAATCCATCCCCAGGCAGGGGGAGGGTCAGGACTCCCACCACAGTTGTCTCCTAGGGCCCACCTCAGGGGAAGGCAGGAGGCCTGGCCTCTGGCATCTGACTTGGGTGAGCCAGGCTCCCTCTTCGTTCCTTCTCTGTCCTGAAGGTGGCGGGAAGTGGGGGAGGGGGGGAGAGTGGCTCAGTCTTCCAGGATCTCTGCGTAAAATTTGCAAATCTCGCAAATCTGGATGAGTCTCCCAGTCACACCCAAGCCTCCCGTGCCTAAGGGCTCCCCTCCCCCAGCTTCAGCAGACTGCCAGCCCCGTCATCCTGTGTCACCCACAGGCACACAGGCACATGGCAGCTTCATCCTTGGCTCCCAAGGTGCTTGCTCGTGCTCACTCCCCAGACAGTCCCTGTCTCTAGGCTGCGTGTGGCATGGTCCCAGACAGGGGACAGGGTGTCCCTGCTGCACCCTGCGTGCTGTCCATCACACCGCTACCCGGACCCAAGTGGGCAGAGGCTGAGGGGCCCACCGAAGACCCACTTGCCGGGACACCCCGCCCTGACCATTGTCCAACCCTTCCCGGGTCTCATGCACTCCCACGTGGCCCCAGACCGAGACCTTGAACCCCAGGTGGTGATGGGAAGCTCCTTCCCTACAGCCCTTCCCAGCCCTGCTCCTCCTCCGCCCCGCCCCCACCCTCTCCGGCACCCCCGCCTTGCCCACAATTAACTCATTTTTTGAGATCGCTTCCAAACATAAGTCAACACTGGACAGAGCTGTAGGAAAAGCTTCCTCAACGCTGGCCCCGAGGAGCCAGCCTCGTGGTGAGCCCAGCCTCTTGGCTGTCCCCCACCCCCCGCCTGCTGTTGGCTTGGGGCTGGGGCCCTCTGAGGACTGGCCCTGGGCCTTGGTCAGACACTCTCTTCTTTGACACTTGCTCCACCCTGGCGTCCCTGCCCCCAGGCCTGGCCTCCTTTACACCTTGTCCCATCCTGACCTACAGGTGCCCCTCCGAGCCACAGGGCATGTGAGGTGCCCCCTCAGGAGCCCCTGATGACAGTGGTTACACTGGGACCTGGGGCTCTTGGCCAAGAAGTCTGGGGATATCTGTGAGATGGCCTTGCTCAGACCACTGTCAGGCTGCCCAGGCCAGAGGTCCCCGAAGAGATGGCAGCCCCTGGTCCACACACACTCCAATCTGGGGTGGGGGCACAGCCAGGGGGTCACAGGACATGGAACCCCCTCCATTTCATTTTATTTTTTAAAAACTTTTAAATAATATATTTTTTTTTTCATTGATTTCAGAGAGGAAAGGAGAGGGAGAAAGAGAGAAACATCAATGAGAGAGAATCATGGATCGGCTGCCTCCTGTACGCCTCCTACTGGGGATCAAGCCCGAAACTTGGGCATGTGCCCTTGACCAGGAATTAAACCGTGACCTCCTGGTTCATAGGTTGATGCTCAACCACTGAGCCACATGGGCCGGGACCCCTCCATTTTATGAAGGAGATCATAGAGGCCTGGAGAAAAGGGCACTGCCCAGAGGTAGGCAAGGTGCTGGTAGAAGGACCAGGAGCTGAGCTGTGTACCCCAGCGCCCATGCCCAGGTCGCCCTGTGGCCCCAAGGGCTGGGTCCAACTAGCCCCCTTGGCTCTGCCCATGTGTCTGTTTCCCCTGGAATTGGGAGTCCTCAGCATTGGCACACAGGTTTCCCAAAGTGCCAGAGCCATCATTGCCCAGGTAGTCTGGCACCTGCCCCCTCTCCCGAGGACCCGAGGCCTGGCCCCTCTCCTTTCCCAGCCACGGAGGTAGGACCTGGCAGCCTCGGGTGGGCGGCCTGCTCTGCGGTGGGCCTCACAGGCCCGCTGTGTGTGGAAACAGAAGCCTCATTCATGGGGGCCACTGGGCTCAGGCCAGTGGAGAATAAATGCGGGCCTTATGGGAAAGTAGCGAGAGCGCTGAGGCCCAAGAAAATATCAATCTGCCTTTCTCTTCAGGTGAGAGCAAGGGATGCTGGGGAAAGTGGGGAGCAAGTCCTGGGGAGGTGTGTTTGGAGGGGGCTCCCTGGGGGAGGGCCAGGGTGGGGAGAAGCTCGGAGCACTGCAGCCAGGGCCAGGAGCTCAGGGAGCGGGACTGTCCAGTGCCATCTGAGGTGTCCCTTCCTGCCAGGGCCACCGCTCCCACCGCTCCCAGCTATTCATTCTCTCTGCCGATGCAGGCGCCCTGTGTGGCCTGCGCACAGTGGCCATGAAGACCATGCTGCTCCCTGTCCTGGCTCTCTGGGTGGGGTGCTGCCCTGGAGGGGCCCTGGCTAAGCAGAGGCCGAGCCTGAGAGAGCCCATGGCCCCACCAACCCCCACGGGTTTGCCCGCCCTGCAGCTGCTGCTGCCCATCATGCCTGGGCGTCCCGATGGTGAGTAGGTGGCACCAGCAGGAGGAAGCTGGCAGGAGGGGAGTGCCCTGTCCCACCAGTGGAACCCCGCAGGGCTGGGGCAGAGGGAAAAAATAGCTGGTCACCCAAGGCTGCCCACCCTGGATGCGGGAGGGGCCTCAGAGGGGCCCATGGCCTCAGGGAACCATCCCCGGAGGGCATGGGGTGGACTGCAGATTCTTAGAAAGTCCCATGCCCATCCCGCAGGGTGGGAGCAGGGGAGGTAAGAGCCCCCTGCCCAGGAGGGGCCACTGTAGTGGGGCTGGAAGAATGGATCTGGATTTGCTGGTTGGGGAGCTGAGCTGGCTGTGCTGGGCCTGCTGGGGAGACTGAGAGAAGCATGGGAGGTTGGAAGTGGGGGGCCCAGGGCTGGGTTGGGGTGGCACAAGGGGCCCAGGAAACCAGCTATGGTGTGGCCACTGGTTGTCGGCCCACCTCCAGGCCTGGGGGTGGGGCAGGAAGGGCCAGGGGTGGACCTGCAGGGAGGCTTATGGTCAGTACTGGTTAAACGGGGCCGCCACGCAGTGGAGGGGAGGCCTGGGGGCTATTGTCCCTCCTTAGCCATTGCTGGTGGCCCCTTTAAGTGGCCTCTGGGCTTGCCTTGCCCCCAGCAACCTCCCCTCCCAGCAGGCATTGGGGCTCCCACTTCTGAAAACAAGCTTACAGGTGGCAGTGACCCCTTCGGATCTCCAGAGGCTATGCCCACCCTCCTGCCCAGGCAGCACCCACAGGGCCCCAGAGGCATAGGAGCAGGCCCAACCCCTCTGCCCAGGTCACTGAAGCCCTCCTGTGCCCACCCCAGGGGCCTACCTATGCCTTGTCCTGACAAGATGGAGGGTCCGCAACAGTAAAGAGCTGCCTCAGTTCTGAGAGGCAGGCAGGGTGACTCTGGTGCTAGGGGTCCCCTATGCTGGGGCCATGAAACCAGGAAATCTCTGACACTTGATGGCCTTGGGGGTCTGTGACAAAAGGATGGGAGCTCCTGGAGAGAGGAAAGAAAGGCAGAAGTGAGGCCTGGGCACAGAGAGAAAGAGGGAGGGCACCCTAGCCAGGTTAGCTCAGTGGATAGAGCGGTGGCCTGCAGACGGAAGGGTCCGGTTTCGATTCCGGTCAAGGGCATGTACCCTGGTTGCAGGCTTCTCCCTGGCCTAGGCCCTGGTTGGGGCTTATGCAGGAGGCAACCAATCCATGTGTTTCTCTCACATCGATGTTTCTCTCTCTCTCTGTCTTTCCCTCTCTCTTCCACTCTCTCTAACAATCAATGAAAAAATATCCTCAGGTGAGGATTTAAAAAAATAAGAAAGAAAGAGGGAGGGCTTCCATCCTGTAGCTGACCCCCAGCTAGGGGGAAGGTGTGGCCTCTCAGTCACTCAGGGGTCCTGGCTACCCCAGCCTGAACCGGCTCCTTCTGCAGGGGGCAACCCATTCCCAAGAATGGTGGCTGGGACAGGCCTGAGGACGGGCAGCTGTACTGGGCACAGGTGTGGCCCACCTCCGAGAGGGTGCCCATGGAGCCCCCACCCAGCCCCCCAGACCCAGCTGGAAGGCCCCTGCCAGGCCAGGGCTGGCCCAGAGGAGTCACCCCAAGTAGCCTGGAAGCAAGAGTAGGCCCTGCCCCAGGCCATAGCTGCAGTGGGGGCTGAGGCAGCAGGGCCTCAGGTGGCCAAACTCAGGCCCTCAAGGATCAGCAAGACCCCCTTCCCTCCCCGCTCCAGTGCAAGAGGGCACAGTGGCTGCTGAGAGGCCGGGACAGGAAGGCAGGAGGCTGGGAGGCTAGGAGAAGGGGCCTGAAGCCCGGGAGGCACCTCAAAGGTGAGGACTGGCCAGGACAGGCAGCCCCCAGGTGGAACTGTGGGGGTGACAGGCTGTGTGTGAGTCTGAAGAGGCCTTGACTTGGTCCAACCTGTACCAATCACACCAGTGTCACCAGCCACTTGAGACCCCACCCCATTCTCAATGTGCCCAAGCCTAGACCCTCGCATGTGGGGCCAGAGGGGGTCTCTCTAAGGCAGGGCTCCTTCCCACCCTCAGCCCAGGGAAAGAGGCCCAGTGGCCCGGTGTTCCAGCCCAGCTGGCAGCTGCTGGCAAATCTAAGGGCCCTGGGCAAGGCCCTGACCCTCAGTGGGCCCCTGTTGCTATGTGACTGGGCTGGGGCTGCGTCTTGTTCTCCAGGGTCTTCCCACCACCGTGGCCCAAGGGGCTGGCGACAAAAGAAGGACTGCAGTCAAGGCTGCGGGGGCAGCAGCATCTCAGAGACCACAGGCCGTGGGCAAAGAAGGCCTGGAAGCAGGCGAGGGCATGGGCATGGGCCTGCGGACCCAGGCACCATGGAGCAGGCCATGCCCTCCCTGCCAGCCTCATGCCTCCTGGCCCAGGCGGCCATCGCCTGTGGCAATGCCAAGATGAAACACATCCCTGCCCTGACCGACCCTGGCCTGACCACGCTTTACCTGGCAGGTGAGTGGTCTTCTTCCCCACACTCACCCCTGCAGCATGGGTGAGGCAGCCACACCTCCAGGCTACTCTGCTAGTGGGTCCTCAGCCAGTGTAGCCACCACCCTGCTGTGCCCGGAAATAGCTCACTTTCCCATGGGTCCTGGTCGGGAGCGAGAAGATGCTCTGACCTGGGACAGCAGAGGAGCCAGCTCCTTTGAGTGCGTCTTTGCTGCCTCCGCCGGAGTCGGGGGAGGTACGGAGTGGCAGACGGGAGGGGGACAAGGACACATGGAACATGGCTGCCCCATGTGTGTGCACAGAGAATGAAATTGCCAAGATCCCGGCCCACACGTTCCTGGGACTGCCCAACCTGGAGTGGCTGGACCTGAGCAAGAACAAGCTAGATGCCCGTGGCCTGCACCCTGGTGCCTTTAAGGTGCGCAGCAGCCCCGCCGCCTGCTCTCCCAGGGGCCTGGGCAGCCCCAAATGGCCCCAGGCATCCATGGCTCCTCTCCCACCCCTGCCTGGGGGACAAGGCCCAGAGGAAGCACGGAGTGCCCAGCACGGTGGGCTTGGATGATGTGGGGTGACACAGTCCATAGCTGGGAGTGTGTAGAGCAGCACAAATTTGTGGGCTCCATGAGGGAACAGCACCCCTGGGAGAAACTAAGGGGGGTTCTGGAAACCCAGAGAGGCCTGATCTAAGCAGGAACTAGGAAGCCGTGATGCAACCCATTAGGGGTGCCCCTGGGTGGGCTAAGCCCAAAACCACACCCAGCAGGCTTAGACCTGGCCCACAGAGAACACCAGCCCCCAGCCCCTTCTTCTCCCCGACCCACTTGCAGAATCTGACGCGGCTAAAGCGGCTGAACCTGGATGGAAACCAGCTGTCCACAGTGCCGGCCCTGCCCGCCTCCCTGCAGGAGCTCAAGCTCAATGACAACCACCTGCAGGGCCTGCAGCACAGCAGCTTCCGGGGTGCGGGCAGCCCCAGGGGCAGGGAACAAAGGGCTGAGGCCTGGGCAGCCATGGAAACCTTGGAAAGCTGTGGGAGGGCGAGGGGAGGGTCTGCCCAGGGCAGCCTGGCTGGAGGGCAGAGGAGGGAGCAGCAGCAGGCAGCTCCCAGTGGCTCCACGGTTGGCTCAGGCTCTGCCGGCCCACCCTGCAGGGCTCAGCAAGCTGCTAACGCTGGAGGTGGAAGGGAACCAGCTGCATGATGGGAACATCTCCCCCCTGGCTTTCCGGCCCTTGGGCAGCTTGCTGTACCTGAGGCTGGACCGGAACCGGCTGCGAACCATCCCACCCGGCCTTCCAGCCTCCCTGCAGGTGAGATGCGGGCCCCGAGTCCGGGACAGGCAGCATTGTGGCCAAATGACCAGAGCATCTGCTGCTGGCTAGTAGGGCTGCCCATGTGGGTATTTTTTTTAATTTAAAATATATTTTTATTGATTTCAGAGAGGAAGGGAGCGGGAGAGAGAGAGATAGAAACATCAGTGATGAGAGAGAATCATTGATCGGCTGCCTCCTGCACACCCCTTAACGGAGATCAAGCCTGCAACCCGGGCATGTGCCCTTGACTGGAATCAATCCTGGGACCCTTCAGTCCACAGGCCAACGCTCTATCCATAGAGCCAAACTAGCTAGGGCCCATGGGGGGAATTTTGATGATAAACCCACAAGGCCTCAACGCCAAAGGCCTCCCCTCACCCTGACCCCACCTTCCAAGAGCCCAGAGTTGGGCCTCAAGGACTTTCCTGGACCCACTGGCTGTCCCTGAGCCAGGTCCTTGCCCACTCTGGGCCACATGGTCCCCTGTGCTTGGTGGTACTCTCTGTGGCTGTGTCTTGTGGGACCCTGAGGAGTCATGGCATCACTGGCAGATGTCGCTGGGATCCTTTGCACAGGTGACTATGGCCCTGAGAGGACCAGAGACTGTGGCATCCGAGTACCACGGATGGGGCCGGGAGGGGGCAGGGAGCAGGGCCAGGCCCCCAGGGAGCAAGCCCCTCACCCCGAGCCTTGGCTCTAGGAGCTGCACCTGGGTGCCAACGTCATCGAGGAGGTGACAGAGCGCACGCTGAACCGCAGCTGCAGCCTCAGTGTGCTGGTGCTCAGCAACAACCGGCTCCAGGAGGACCGGCTGGCGCCCCGAGCTTGGATCGATCTCCCGTGAGTGCCACCACCGCCCTGGCCCTGCCCAAGCTTCACCCCCATGGGTACCTGGAGGCCAGAGAGGAAAGATGTACTCAAATAAACCCAGAGAGTCAGGTGGGAAGGCAGAGAAGCCTGGGGTGGCCCTGTTGCTTGGGCCTGGTCTCAGGTGAGTCACCTGAGTCACCCGTCTCTCCACCCAAGGCTCAGGGTGGCCTAGGCCCTCAGCCACCACCTGCTCCTCCACAATTTTCCTGTGCCTCCCGCCTGGCAGAATCCCCAAGGCCACAGAAACCCCTTCCCTCTCCCATGCCTGGGCTAGCCCTACAGGCACCCAGGAAGCTCACCCAAGAGGTGCCATGGGCTTGGATAAGGGGCAGTGTGGGTGGTAAGAGCTGGCCTGGCGTTGGGTTTAGCGAAGAGGCAACAGAGGGAAGAAGAGTCATGGAAGAGATGATGGAGCACAGGAAAGAGAAATGTATGAGTGTTCTGGGGCGGCTGTAACAAACTACCATAAACTGGGCAACTTACAGCAACAGAGATTGACTCTTATGGTTCTGGAGGCCAGGGACCCAAAATCAAGGTGTCAGCAGGGCCATGATCCCTCTGAAGCTCTAGGGGAGGATCCTTTCTGCCTCTTGCAGTTTCTGGTGGGTCCAGGTGTTCTTGGCTTGTGGCCACATCACTCCAGTCTCTGCTTCTGTCTTCATGTAGCTTCTTCTCTGTGTCTCTCTTCTGTGTCTTACCTGTCATTTTACTTAGGGTCCACCAGGGTAATCCAGGATGATGGCATCTCAAGATCCTTGACTTCATTACATGTATAAAGGCCTTTTGCCAAATAATGTCACATTTATAGGTTCTGGGTAGACATGTGTTTTGGGGGCCACTATTCATCCCAGTATAGGAAGGCTCCAGGATGAGTACCCTGATCTGGTTTGGACATCGGGGTGGGGGTGCTGGCAGGAGGGGTCCAGGAGGGGATCTGGTCCTTAAAGGCACTGCCTCAGGAGTCAGGACATGGTCCCGGGATCAGCAGGAGGGCTGGTGAGGTCCAATCCTTGGGTGCTAGCACCAGCACTGAGGGAGCAGGGTGGGGGTGGAGAGACAGACAGGGGTCGACAGATTGTCCGACCTACTATTGCAGGATCAGAGCCTCCCGCCCTGCATCCTTGAGTTCCAGGAAAAAGTTACCAGAATGTTTGGGTTTAATTATTCTTTTTTCCTCTCCTGTTCCTGCCAAGGGGGCAAAGGAAAGCAGACAGCAGCCTGGGGAGGAGCCGCCCAGCCGCTGTTCCACTCCCGCCACGCCACGGGGGCCTGAGGCGGGGGCGGAAGGGGGGGAGGCTGGCAGCCAGTCAACCAGTCAAGCCCCAGCTGGCACCGCCCAGTATTTCCCTGGATCGTGGAAGGGGAGGGGGCTGCTGGCTCCGCAGGCTCCGGAGGTACCTGAGCCCCCAGCCCTGTGGACTGAGGACAGCATGGGCCCCAAGGCCAAAGGGCTGACCCCACCTACAGGGGCTGGGGGATGTCACTGAGAGAGAAGCCACTTTCTCTGCCCTGGGCCTTCTAAAAGCTTCACCTCCCTGACCAGCCCTTGCTCTCACCTCCCATGGAGCGACCTGGGCTCACGGAGGCCTGAGCTTCACCGCCTGCCTCCCTGATCCCTTAGGGTCCCCTGGCCTTGACCCTCTGGCTTTGACCCTCTGAGAGATTGATTTTTTCTCCCCCCCCCCCCATCTCTCTTCTGCTTAGCCTGGTTGAGGCAGGAAGAGGACAAGAGAGTAGGGATGGAAGGAGGAGGCCGTGGGGCCAAGGAAGGGCAAAGCAGGGACAGGCCTAAGTGGGAAAGGCAGGTGACAATTCAACTGCCCCCAGCTCTTTCGCCAGATAGCAGGTCCCTCCACTTGTACTTTTTTGTCCAGTGTAGCTCTGAGTGTGTGTGTGTGTGTGTGTGTGTGTGTGTATTGGTTTCAGAGAGGAAGAGAGAGGGAGAGATAGAAACATTAATGATGAGAGAGAATCATTGATTGGCTGCCTCCTGCACGCCCCACACTGAGGACCGAGCCCACAACCCAGGCACGTGCAGAGACTAGGAATTGAACCGTGACCTCCTGGTTCATAGGTCAACACTCAACCACTGAGCTACACCAGCTGGGCTGACTGTGTCTTCTGTCAGGGCAAATCCAACTTTCCTCTTGGGTGTGGCCCAGGGGCCGTGATCTGGGTTCCAGCTGTTCCGGTGCTTGTGGCTGGGCGCCATCAGCTCACCTGGAACCCCTGTGCCCCACAGCAAGCTGGAGACCCTCGACCTGTCCCACAACCGACTCGTGCACGTCCCCTCCTTCCTGCCGCGGGGCCTCCGGCGCCTGCTGCTGCACCACAACCACATTGAGCGCATCCCTGGCTACGTGTTTGCACACATGAAGCCGGGCCTGGAGTTCCTGCACCTGTCCTACAACAGCCTGCGCGCCGACGGCATCCACGACGTGTCCTTCTGGGGCCTGCGCACCTCCCTGGCGGAACTGCTCCTGGATCACAACCAGCTGCAGGCCATCCCGCGAGGCCTGCTGGGCCTCAAGGGGCTGCAGGTGCTGCGTCTGAGCCACAACAAGATCAGGTAGGGCTGCCACCTGCGCCTGTCCTGCTGTCTCCCCCCTCCCCGCTCCAGCCAGGGCTGAGCCATCAGGTCCTGCCTACAAGGTGGGCCGGGGAGGGCTGGCCTGTGGGCCCTGTGGCCTCAGAGGCTGAGGGTGGGGCTGTGGGGGAATCCTTTACACACCCCCATCCACCCATCTCGGCTGGTGTGATGGGAGGCTGTGCCCAGGTGGAGGGCAGCGTCCAGCAGAATCCGGGCAGGGGGTGGGCAAGGGGTGGGCAAGGGGCAGGTAGGACAGCTCCAGTCCAGAGCAGCAAGGGCTGAGCCAACTGCCTCCCCCTCTGTCCCGGGGCCTTGTCCCTGCACAATGGTCTCATTGCCCCCCTCACTGTGGGGCCCTCTCTTCCTCTACTCTTGTGTGATGCCTGCCTCCCCTTCCTGGGATCTTCTCTCCTCTGCTCGGCCCTGCCACCCCCACTCCACAGACACGTGCCCCTGAATTCCATCTGTGACACTCGAGCGGCCCAGGACTCCAACCTCATCTCCACACGCCTGGAGAACAACTTCATCGATAGGCGCCGCATCCCCCCCACCGCCTTTTCCTGCATCCGGGCCTACCACAGTGTGGTCCTCCAGCCCCAGCAGGGGGAGGGGGAAAGCTCCTAGGCCCCCCTACTGGGCTTCCCTGCCCTCCCCCCTCTCCTTTGGGGCTGGTGAAGGGGGCTCAGGCCCAGGTCCACTTGATCTTTGCACCACTTCAAGAAAGATCTAGAACACCCTGATTCTTCCCATGGACTGCTGAGGCCCCTTCACTTAGTAACCAGCCTGGTGGGGTGCATTGCTGGTTCGGACTTGAATGTAATAAACGCATCTTATTCAAGCCCATGGCCTCCACCAGCCTCCTCCCACCCACCCTCCCTCTTGGATCAAAGCCACGTGCGTGTGCTGCATGTCCACTGTGTGTGGAGTCCCCAGAGCCCACATCCTGGACATTGCTTCATCAGCAGGGGGTTGAGAGTGACTGATTCCGGAAGCTTCTCCAAAGAGCCTCCTCATCCTCACTCATCTGCCCTGGCCAGGGTCCTGAAGTCCCCAAGCCATCTGGGGGCCAGGCTGGACTCTGTTGCTCAGAGCAGCATCAGTGCCTGTCATCCACGAAGCATCCCTGTCGGGGGCAGAGGGGGCTGGGAGAGAGGAAGAGATAGGCTTAGCTGGCAGAACAGGCTGATGTGGAAGCCCATGGTGCCCACCCTTTGTCCTGGAGCCACCCACATCCACCACTGCACCCAGGCCAGGGACACCTTGCTTCTCCCTCTTCCCCGGTTCAAGGTCCCAGGGCCCTCCTCCTGGTTCCCCCATCCCAGGCACACACCCATTCCCCAAGCTAGCCTGTGGGTCCCCGGCTCCCCCAGCCCCCACAGCCCTCAAGGGCAGGCTCAGGCGTCCAAGGCTGTGGGATCCAGATGTCCCCAGTGCGACCTGGTGCCAGGGAAGGGTGGGGAATGGCATGGGCTCAACAACTCTTGGGAAAGGAGCTCTTGGTCTCTGGGAGGCCAGGCCTGGCCCTGGGGATCCAGCAGCCACTGTCCCCTGGCCAAAGTTGCTGACTTGTCTGCCTGGTGGGGGAGGCAGACGCAGATGCGGGCCAGCTGTGGTGGTGAGCCCTGCTGAGCCCTGAGGACAGGACTGGCCAGCTGTGCTGGGTGGGGACACGGGATCTGTGAAGCCCCATGAGGTCACTGGAACAGTTGCCCTGCCCGTGCGAGGGGAGCCACCAGGACTAGGGTGGGGTCACTGGGTCAGCCTTGACAGCTCATGATGCCACCATGCCTGGTGCTGAGAAGGACGGAGGGGAAAGGAGGAGGCAGGCAAGTGATAGGCATCAAGGATGCAGTAGGAGCAGGACCGGCCCCAGCCTTCAGCGCTGCTGGCTGTGGGGAGAGTGAAGCAGGAAGGACACCAAGTCCCCACTGCAGAGACTTTGCCCTGCCACCGCCTCTCGCTGTAGTCTGGGCCTGGGAACTGTGAGCCTGACATCGGTCCCATTCTGTAGCCACCCACCCCCAACCGCTCCCTCCCCCTCCCCTAGTTCTCAACAGAGAAAAGGCCAGACTCTGGCAGGGGGCGGGGCGAGGCCTGGGAAGCTGGTGGAGTGTTTGCTTTGGACTCATCCCTGCATTCCTTCTCCAACCCGGCCTAGGCCCACAGATATGGCACTTCCTGTTTGGGCTGGGTCAGAGGTCAGCAGCCCTTGAGGCGCTGGCCCTGATGGGGAAGGCTGCTACTTTCCCAGCTCTCATGACCCCTTCTCCCCACCCCTCCTGTTCCAGCTACCCCCCAGCTGCCTCCTTCCCCCACAGACACAGAGGTCAGGCCCTAGGAGCACAGGAACTTGGGACTGGGTGAACCCCCCACTTCCCTGCCGCTCCTTCCTCCCCTGAGCGGATGAGGTCCAAGGACCAGGAGGAGAAGGGCAGGGTAACATGGCTGCCATGTAGGGGTAAGGGCAGAGTAGGGCAGGGCATGGAGGAACAGGCCGCCCACAGGTAGTAGCCAGGTTAATTCCACTCCCAGACAGGAAGCTGCTAGACTCTTGGGGCTGCTGGCAGGTGGGCTGAACCCAGGCCCAGAAGCGAATACTTGGGTGGCCCTCCAGAAGGGAGCCGGGACCAAGGCAGCCGGGATAGCAGAGCCTCCCGGGAAACCAACTGCTGAGGGGAGGATTAGCCTATAGGGAGTTTACTTGGAGGCTCTTGGGCTACCACCTCGGAAGGGGAGGACAGGAGCAGGAGTGGCCCAGGGAGAAGCTGGCCTGCAGCCAATGATACAGCCCAGCCATGCCCCTCGTGTGCTCCGACCCTGAGCTGGTCCTGAGTTGGGGCAAGAGGACCGGGTCTTTCTATCCCCCTGTCATCAGTAGGTGGGGCTGCCCAGCAAAGGGGACATGACTGGGGTGAGGGCTCTCTCTCCAGCCCTGACAGTTCCCCCAGAGGGCCAGGAGCTCAGGACTAGGGGTGCCAGTAGCTAGGGGCAGGGAGGTGGCAGTGGCAGTAGCAGCACGGTGTGCCCCCGGTGAGAGCCAGGAGGACGAAGGAGTGCAGTGCTGTGGACATCTGGTGGCAGGACCGAGCCTGCCTGTCACCTGGTGCCCGCCTCCTCTCCACCCATGCGCCAACCCCCATCCTCTGCTCACGCATGCCTGCACGGGGCCCGGTACTGTGTCCCCGTTCAGGGCAGGTGCTGGCTCCATTGGTGGGGCTCTGGGGGGACACTGGTAACTGTGATGGTGACTACAGAGTAGGAGTGACTGGGGTCAGGTGGCATGGCAAGTAGGGAGGCACTCATGGGCGGCCCCTGGATTGAGACAAGGGTAGGAGGGGGTGGGGGTGGGGCAGCGGGGACTGGGAGGGGAACAATGAGGACAGGAAGAAGTGTTGCATTCTTTGGTGCCGGACTGATGTCTCCTCTCAGGGACCTTGATGGAAACGTGCACATCTTGCCCTAGCTGGTTTGGCTCAGTGGATAGAGCATTGGCCCGCGGACTGAAGGGTCCCAGGTTCAAATCCGGTCAAGGGCATGTACCTCAGTTGCAGACGCGATCCCTGGCCCTGGTCAGGACACGTGCAGGAGGCAACCAATCAATGTGTCTCTCTCATATAGATGTTTCTCTCTCTATGTCTTTCCCCCTCCCTTCCACTCTCTCTAAAAACCAATGGAACAATATCCTCGGGTGAAGATTAACAACAACAACAAAAAAACCTTGCATGTCTGAACTCCTACCCCCAACCACAGACCCAGAGCCCTGCCCATCGACCTCCAAATTCTCCAACCCGCCTATTCCTCTCTGTCCCCAGTGCCCCGACTTGAGGGTCTACCTTCGCAGGTCTCCCTGCCTAGCCTCCTGCACATTTGGTTCCGTGCCTTCCTGCTGCCTCACACCCCGCTTCGTGGCAAGCTTGGTTCCAGCTCCCAAATCCAGAGACACAGGCCCAGGAAGGAGCATACAGAGCCGAGGGAGGCAAAGGATACATCTAAGGTCATATGCTCTGTGCCACGCCTCCCCCACCCTGGCGGCCACCCAGGGCCAGGCCAGGAGACACTAGCTGCAAGGCCCCCCTCCCCTGCACCCACCCTCACCCACTGCCCTCACCTGAGCCCCCAACCCCTGCAGGCAGCTCGTAGGGGCTGGCCTGCCCCAGGGGAAGACCATGGGGGCCCCGGGTGCCTCATGGCATCTGTGTCTTGCAGGTTTCTAAGGCGCTGAACAGATGGATGCCTCCCCGTGGCATAGTCCCTATCCACCATCCCTCGTCTGGCCACACCCAGACCGTGCCTCTCTAAAGATAGCTAGTCGTAGGCCAGCCTGCACAAAGCCCCCTTCGGGCCCTGAAATTACAGCCCTGGCAGCCCTGGGCGGAGAGCCACTGTGTGATTATGTCCTCAGGGAAGGTCAAAAAAAGCTCTGGCATAGAGAGTGCCAGCTTTCACCGGCCACACCTCGGCCATCGGCACTGGGAAGCTTCCAGATCGTGGAGGCTCGGCCGCTCCACAACCACTCGGCTCCCCCTTGAGCATGTTAGCATGAGCTTCTCAGGGAATGGTCCTAGTCCCCTTCACCCAGAGGGTCCCCTGAGCACAAGTTATACGTTTGGGGCTTCTGGATGTCCCAACTCTGGCCTCCAGGGACCCTGAGGTGGGAGCCTGCCTCCCTGGTGACTATGGGCCTGGCCCTCCCTCTCCCCTGCCTGGCCCCTGAGAATGCAGAGATTGGGGGTGGATGAAGCTCGCCAGCTGTGAGTGAGGCCCACATAGGCCATGAACTCGAGGACACAGGCTTGGGTTCAGGGGCTGCAGTGCCTGGGAGCCTTCAGAGCTCTCTCAGAGATTTCAGCGGAATTCAGGGCAAGGCCACTTGCTCAAGAAGTGACCTTGATGTGTGTGTGATGTGTTCCTGCTTGGGGATTTGTCCTGGAGGCTGGAGTGTAAGGGGACTCCCTTGGGCAAGACTCCTTGTGCTGGGCTGGCTTTGCCAGAGTCCTATGTGGACACTCCGGGGAGGGGCTGAGAGGCAGGAGAGCCACCTCCTCCTAGAAGCCCTCCATGTGCCCCCTTCCCATGCCATCACCTAAACCTGCGCTATTTCCTTCTGATCACTCACCACACTCAGTCACCATGTTGCTTCTAGTCCAGCAGCAAGTGCAGTCTCCGTGGAAGTCAAGGCTGATGGACTCAGTGCCCAAGGATGAGACAAAGAGGCAGAGGGGAGACCCGAGAAAACAGTGGGGAACCAGAAAGAACAGACAAGGGGAACGATCTGCAGAGGCGGGAGTGAGCAGGGAGCCAGCCGGACCTAGCAGGGCCAGGAGGCCAGGAAGGCCCCAGAAGGGGGCTGGCAGAGAGCCCCTGGAGCTCCACGCTGGCAGCTCTGTCCAGGCCCCAGAGGCTCATGGGACTAGCAGCTGGGTGGGCTGGATTTCAGGGGGAACTCTCACTGCTGCCACCTCTTCAGAGGTCCCCCTTTGAGCCCCTGGGAGCCCCGCCCACTGGGCAACCTCCCAGACTCCCAGCCTCTGCCCTGCAGACACTAGAACCAAGGGCCGGTTTTTGCTCCTACAGGGAACCAACGGCTTGAAACGGGCCCTCTGGGTGCCCCGCTTCTCTCCTGGGCCTCCCCTAGCTTTGAAGCCAGGGCATGAACAGCTTTAAGCCAGCTATTGGGGGACAGGCTGCAGCTGACCCCAGGCCCTTCTCCACACACAGGCCTATAGGGTGGCAATGGCCATGGATTGCCCAGCTGTGCCCCCTGCCCTTGCCCCCTCCTACCACCTCCCTATATTGACGCACCTGCCCTGCATTCTGGGGCCCCAGACTGGTACTAGGAAGTGGGTTGGGGTAGCAGTGACCCCACAAGGGCCATGTGAGAGCAGGCAGCCAGCAGTATGGCCTGGGAGTTTTCCCGAGAAGCCTGACCAGCCACTCAGCTCCTTCTCAGGTCAAGTTCTTGGCTCCTTCTGGCAGCAGGGCCTTCTATGAAGGCGCCTGCAGTGGGAGAGGGGAGGGGAGTCTGGGCTGAGTGGCAAGCCGGTTCCAGCAGGATCACTCGGGCCTCTGAAGCCCTTTGGGGGAAGTGTCCAGGGTTTGGCTTTAAGGGGGCCTGTTTGGTGGTGTCCCAGAAGTGCAGGGCATGCTGGGAGAGGATCCTGGTCGCCTTCAGGCTCATCCTGATGGGGGATGGGTTCTGCCTCCCCTCCATCCCAATCCCTTCTCAGGCGCCCACCAGGACCAGGCCAGCGCTGTCAGCCTCTCATTCTTCTGAAGCTCAGACAGCTGTGCCCCGGCCTCCTCCAGAGCCTGGGGCCTCAGGAAATGCCTTCTCTTCCTTCCTGCCTTGCGCCCCCCAGGCCTGCCCTCCCCTGCCTCCTGCTGCCTCCTCCCAGCCCTGTCCTCTGGCCTCCCACCAGCCGGCAAGGACATGCTGTTCCCAGTGGGCATCAGCTAGGGTCCAAGTTGTTCCTTTGTTGCAGAGAGAGCTGAGGCCCAGAGAGGAGGAGGGAGAGGGGGAGGGGAGCCCAGGACTTAGGTGCTGCCTGGCTGGTCTGGGAGTGGCCCCCAAATTAGAGGGCCAGGCCCAGTGACTCAGTGGGCCTGGGGCCGGGTGTGCAGTCACGGCTTATTGCAGACTGCAAACCACAGACACGAGAGCCTTCCAGGCACAGGAACCGTATGTACAGAAATCTTGCCCTGGATGCACCCCCCAACTACGGGGAAGATCTCCAAGGTGCATCTGTGCCCCTTGCAGGGTGCCACCCCCACGCTCCCTCCAGGAAGATGCCAGACTGCAGGGGAGATGGAGGCTGGCCCACCACTAGGTCTGACCACCTAATTTCAGTGACATTCTCCCCCCTGCTCCCCACACCCTCTGCACCTTGCAGTGTGCGCTTCCTTCTGCCACCAACAAGTCCCTCTTCACTATTCCTCTGGCGCTGTGCGCAGCCCTGGCGTCCCAGCCTCCAGAGCAGGGCAGGGTGCAGCAGAGGGTGGCGGGCACAAGGCCAGGTGGGACTCCTTGGGCAATGGGCATGCCTTACATGGGTTTCTTTCATTTCTTACACAGCTCTATTTTTTCAAATATATTTTTATTGATTTCAGAGAGGAAGGGAGAGGGAGAGAGAGATAGAAACATCAATGATGAGAGAGAATCATTGATCGGCTACCTCCTGCACGCCTCCCACTGGGGATGGAGCCCGCAACCCGGGCATGTGCCCTGACCGGGAATTGAACCATGACCTCCTGATTCAGAGGTCGACGCTCAACCACTGAGCCACGCCAGCTTGGCTTAAACAGCTTTATGGAGATGTAATTGACATACCATACAGTTCACCTATTTTAAATGTACAAATCAAGAGTTTTTAGTATAGTCACGGAGTGTACAATGTCACCACAGTCCATTTTAGAACATTTTTATCATCTCAAAAAGAAAACTCATGCCTTTAGCCGTCACCCCTCCATCCCGCATTCCCCAGGCCCTAAGAGACCACTCATCTACTTTCTGTCCCTATACATGCGCCCATTCTGAACGTTTCGAGGGGAATCATACAATCGGTGGTCTTTCGCGACAGGCTACTTTCATGGAGCACAATGTTCTCTGTGTGTTTTGGACCCTCTTTCTCCTCCGAAAGGCCATGACTGGAGATGCTGCATGGGCCTCGCGATATTAGTCTTTCTACTGCCAGAGATGTTGGAATACGTCTCCAATAAACAGTAAAAACCACAAGCAAACAAGCAGACAAACTGACTCCCCTTGTCTGGAAAGACATGAGTTCTTTCCAGTCTCCTGGTTCGAACCTTTTGCGTCGGCATTGCCCCCCAAAAGAAGAAGGAGCCAGAGCTCCCGACCCGGACCCTGCTTGGCCCATATCACCCTTCTCCGTGACTCAGCCTGGAAGCTCCTTGCAGGCAGGCGCCACAGCTCGGTCAGGCCACCTTCTGTTCCAAGTCCCCTGAACTGATGTTGGTGCAAGAAAGGGGGCCTTGCCCGGTCAGCCTGGCTCAGTGGTTGAATGTCCATCTATGAACCAGGAGGTCACGGTTCAATTCCCGTTCAGGGCACCTGCCCGGGTTGCAGGCTCAATCCCCAGTGTGGGGTGTGCAGGAGGCACCCAATCAATGATTCTCTCTCATCATTGATGTTTCTATCTCTCTCTCCCTCTCCCTTCCTCTCTGAAATCACTAAATTTATATATTAAAAGGGTTGGGGGAGAGCCCCTGGGCCCAGCCATTCTTCCAGGCAGAACCTTCTAGACCCCACTTGCATGCCAGCCCTGGGCTGAGCACTGAATAACTGAATGACAGCTGGCAGGACCCTCAGACCTCATCCCTGTTTTCCATCCATTGGACCCATTTCTCTTCGGCCTCCCCTCAGCCTCCACCTGCTGAGGTTTTCCTCTCTATACACTATTCTCTTTCGGTTTCTGCGGAATTCTGTCCTGTCTTGTGTCACCTGCCTTAGCGTCTTCCTCTCTCAGCCCCCTAGTCTCCTGTGCAGATCTCAGCATCACTGCCTACCTCGGTTTATTTATTTATTATTTTGATTTGATTTGATTGGTTTCAGAGAGGAAGGAAGGGGGAGAGAGAAATAGAAGCATTAATGATGAGAGAGGATCATTGATCGGCTGTCTCCTGCATGCCCCACACTAGGGATCGAGCCCACAACCCAGGCTTGTGCCCTGACCGGGAATCAAACAGTGACCTCCTGGTTCATGGGTCGGTGCTTAACCACTGAGCCATGCCGGCTGGGCCTACCTTGGTTTCTTACTCCCTCTCAACTCTCACCTTTGTCTCTCAGAAGCTGCTCCTGCAAGAGTCTCCCTCCTGCAGTGTCAGCCCATGAAAGAGGCTGGCTCTGGCCTGGCCCCGCTGCATGCTGGGTACACGGGCCAGGGGAGGAATGGGACCCCAGTGGACAGGGTGGCCTCGACTCTAGCCCAGCCGTGGGCAAACTACGGCCCGCGGGCCGGATCCGGCCCGTTTGAAATGAATAAAACAAACAAACAAAAAAGACCATACCCTTTTATGTAATGATGTTTACTTTGAATTTATATTAGTTCACACAAACACTCCATCCATGCTTTTGTTCCGGCCCTCCGGTCCAGTTTAAGAACCCATTGTGGCCCTCGAGTCAAAAAGTTTGCCCACCCCTGCTCTAGCAGCAGGTGGAGCTGGGCTCCCTGGGTCCTCAGGAAGTGGCCACGCTTCCAGTCATGGCCTGGGTGTAGTGGCTGGCGACAGCCTCTTCCTGGGAAGCTTGGCTGGCCGGGCAGTTAGTGAGTGGCCGGCACAGAGCTGGAGCTCGAGCCCCGAAGGAAGTGCCCACCCACAGAGCCGTTATCACATCCTAGGGGACCTGCACAGATTGAGCAAAAGAATGACTCGCTAGGTTCCTTTTCTCTGAATCAGCTTTCCCACTCAGCTTCTCTGAGCTCCGGGACAGGCAAGCTAGGGAGGATCCCCCAAGTCTGGGCGGGCCCAGGCCGCCCCCAGCTCAGTCACATTCGGAGGTCACACAGATAAGACAAGTTCCTCTTTTTTAGGGAAAAAAAGAGGCTGGAATGTGTGGGGGTGGGGATGGGGGTGTCCAGAGTTCCCAGGAGCCTAGATCAAGCCCTTCCCGAAACCCACACAGCTGCCTCCCGGATCTCAGAGAAGCACCTCCTTGTTCAGGCCCAGGCTGCCCCAGATTCTAGGCGGGCTCAGAACAGAATCCCAGGGCCACTCGCTGGACCAGCAGCCAGAGGCTGCCTCCCTCCCCCTCATCTCTCTTTCCTTTCTGCCCTCTCGCTTTCCTCTGCCCGGCCCAGGGCCAGAAAGCCATTTCCCACCCCTTTCTGGGCCTCAGTGTCCCCATCTGGGCAGTGGAAAGTTTGACTCTCTGAGGCTGGGCCTGCCCAGAGACGCCCAGGGTCCTGGTGTGAGTGAGACCGTGTGTCCCTTCGCTCCGTTCCCTGGGGCAGGGAGAGGGGGTGCTGGAGGAGGGGATGTGAGCAGGGAGCCGGGAGTGGGTGCAGCTAGCCCAGCCGTCTACAAGAAAATTGCTCCCTTTGAAGCTGCCAGGGGGGCCTGGAAGCCTGCCCCCCTCCTTCCCTTCCTCCCTCCCTCTCTCCTTCCCTCCAGCCCCCTCCCTCCTTTCCTCCCTCCCCGCCCCCTCCCCGGTTGGCCCGCCCGCCCAGCCTTTAGCCTCCCTCCCACCGCCTCTGTCTCCCTCTCTCCACGAACTGCCCAGGAGTGAGCAGCTGCTCTGGACGGCCCAACAGACAGATACACGGACTGCTGGACACTCAAGCCTGCCAACCAGCCAGCCTGCACCCAGCGCTTCCCCTCCTCAGGTAGGGCCCCCACGCCAGCCACTCACTGTCCCCACACCCCACGCTGGCCTTCAGCTGCCCTGGATGTCCCATCCCTGGCTCTGTTGCCCCCTCACCATTCTCAAGAAGTCCCAGACCCTGACCTTGCTGCCCCTATGCCGCCCCTCCACGTCCCTATCCCTGTCCCTCCTGCCCCCTTACCACCCTCTCCTGTGGGTTCCCAGGATGCCTGCGGGTTCCCAGGGCACTGCTGCAGGCTCTCAGTCTGTGCCCCTTCGTCGCCGCCCTGTGGCACCCTTGGTCCTTGTCCCAGTTCTGCCTCTACTCCCCTCACTCCCCTCCCTCTTCCAGGCACCTTCTCCACCCCCCTTCCCTCTCCCCTCTGATCTCACTCAGCTCAGCTCCGTGCCTGCCCTCTCTGCCTCCCCCTCGGGGTTGTTATCTTTGGCTGTGGCCCCAGAGCATCACCAAGGCATGGCTGGATGGCTGGCACCCCAGCTCTGCCAGTGGGCCAGTGGCCCTCTCCCTTTGCCACAAGACCCCGGGTGCACCCTGCACTCCCACCAGCCTCTCTCTGTGCTCTGCTCCTCCTGCTCAGCAGGCAAACCTACTTGCTCAGAGTTTCTCCTGGCCCAGGTCGGAGGCCCGAGGGCCTCCGCGGGAGCCTGGGCCAGGGAGCAGTCCCCATTGCCCGGGCCCAGGCCTTGGCAGGAACTCAGAGACTTGGTTCTCCAGGCACTCTCCAGGCACCCTGCCCAGATGTTCCTCGCTTACCCACAGGCGAATGCCCTGCCTCTACCTCCTCCTGGGAGAGGTGTGGGTCCACCGAGCCCTGGCTTCCAGGGCCCAGGGTGGGGCTGCCTGGGTGGGGCTCAACCCCATCTCCCCAGAGCCCCGTTGGATTGAGACTCAGAACTGGGCTGAGGCAGAGAGAAACTCGGGCAACTAGGCCATGTTACCCTGGGCCAGGCCTGGCTTGGGGCCCTTAAGGTTAGGGGGACACTGGGTAAACGTTTGGCTGCAGACCCACTTCCAAGCTGGGACCCTATCATCTCATCACCCCAGGCCTTTAGGGATGGGTGGACTTCAAGGGTTCCCTGACCAGCAAGCAGCCCTGTTCCCAAAAGGCAACCCAGCCACTGGTGCGGGGCGAGGGGGCACCTTTTGAATGGAGAGAGAGAGAGCCCCTGGTCTGAGCAAAGTGTAGCTGGCGGGTTGCCTCTAGGGCCCTTTGGGAGGAGAGGAGTGGCTCCTGTGGGTCCCACCCCCATCCCATCCATTGTACAGAGGGGGATACTGAGGCCCAGAGAGGGGCAGGAACCTGCTCACGGTTGCACAGCCATTCAAGGGCAGAGCTGAGGTCAGGACCTAGGGCTTCTGACTGACAAACTCTGGCTGTATTGACCCCATACCACCCAGGGACTCGTCAGAGTCACTTGACTACTGATGACAATAGCCTGTGGCCAAGACTATACTTTCAGGGATCATTTCTATAGTTCGTTACAATAGCCTGTGGTCATACTGTGAGACAATCGGGTGGGGGTAGCAAGATCACTGGCCCCTGGCCCGCAAGCTGCCAAGATGGCTGGCACGTAGAGGGGCCTGTCAAGAGACCCAGGAGAGGAGGAAGGTAGAACAGAGCTCTCTGGGTGTGCCCCTGAGTGCCCTGGCCACCTCCCCCCCTCCCTGCGTCATGGGCTGGTGTGGGGCCTGGGCACTGGTTACTGAGGGCTGCTGAGTGCAGAAAGTCCATGATCCTCCAGGGCGGAGCAGTGGGTGGCATCGGGTGGGGCAGACCTCACTTAAGCCAGAGAGATTGTTCAGGAACAATCTTCAGAAGAGCCGCTCAGGTTGCGGCTGCGGTCAATGCCATCTGTCCTCAGGAGGCTCCTGCCTCTGTGCCCTCACCCCGCCCTGGCCTGCCAGCTCACCGCCCTTAGGGCCTGCCTGGGGCCGGGACAGGCTAGAGATGCTCGGGCCTCCCTCAGCGCCAGAGAAGAAGGTTCCTGGGGGTCTGTGTCCAGGAGCGCGTTCATGCAGAGTGAGAACGCGTGCACGAGACTACAGACGTGCAAGCGAGTGCTCCTGGCAATGCGCTGCTGCCTGTGCCATCCGCGCCTGGGAGACCTGCAAGGGCAGAGGCACCTTCGTGTGGCGCTTGCCCATGGCTAGCTACCGTGGGCCTCCTGGGGGAGCCTCTGAGGACTGGGCTGTGTGGTGCATTGAAAGGAAGGTGCAGAGCTGCCTCCAAACTGTAAGGGCCAGGCTGGGAGCCGGGAGCAGAGAGGGCTCCGATGGCAAGCCAGCCGCCCGGTCCAGCTACCCACTGGGCCACCTTCAAGCCCCACGGACCCAGGTTCCAGTGGATATGAATGTCCCGCTGCTTTTGTGCTCTGCCTGCCCTGGAGAAGAGGCCGGGGTCCCCGTGTAGTAGATGGGGAGTCTGGGGCCCCACCCCTTTGCCAGTGGATCCGGTGGCAGTTCTGAGTCAGTCCATTTTAAGGGCCCAGAGAGTTGGGGGGGGCGACCCTCTGATCGGTGTGTGTGGTGACTTGCGACCATCAACCCAAATTTCTCTCCACCATGGCCCTGGCCCATTGGAGGGGCGTGGAAAGGGGGCCTTTGTAAGACAAGAGTCTCCTTCAGGAAGATTCTGCAGTCACTGGAGGCCACAGAGTGTCTCTTCCAGTGCCAACGTTAAGTCCCCAGAGGAGGGAGTTGTCATGAGCCAAAAGCGAGGGTCTGCAAGCAGGGCCTTCTGAGAGGGCTGCCTCCTCCCACCCACACCCTGGCCTCTGAAGCCCCACCCACTGGGCACTGGGCTGCTGTCTTGCAGGTGGCACATCCGGGGCCCCTCACCATCCTTGTCCATCCTGATTGTTAACAAGGTCTTCCCAGGCCCACCAAGACTTCATCCTGCTCCCCTTGGTTAGGTACCCAGAGCCGGAGAGCTTGGGCCCTGCCTGGAGCTGCTCCACCCCACGCCTGTCTGCCCTGCTGCTGGGAGTGAGCCACACTAGCCCAAGACTTGCCTCAAATTGAGGGGCTAGGAGGTGACAGTGGCTCTCCAGAGAGCCCTGCTGTGAGCCATGGGGTGGGAATGAGCGTCTGCTCCCCTTGAAGGCAAGCAGATCCGGGCCCTGCCAGCTCTGCCCCTCCCTCCCCTCCCTCCTGTCCTCTTCGGCTCCCACCCTGGGCCACCCACAGAACCCTTTCTGTACATCCCGTCTTAGGGGAAGCCAGTGGGAGGTGAGCAGAGGGGGCTGTGCTGGGGGGATGGGAGGGGGTCTGCTCAGGCCTGTCCCAGCCCCAGCCCCATGGCCAGGCCCTTCTCCAGCCTTCCAGACCAGCTCCAACCTTCCATATAGGAACACACAGCCTAAGTGTCCCAGGGCATCCTTCACCCCCACTGCGACTCCAGGCTCCTGGAAGCCACCCCAGCCCCACATGAGCCTCTTCCCCACCCTCTCTGCTCTGGGTAGGGGTAGCTCCTGGAGTGGCCGTGGAGGGCACCTTCTTGCCCACAGACCAGCAGCCTCAGCTTTTTCAGATGCTGCTCAGCTCCCAGCACGGCCTACAGAGCAGCACCAGCAGCACCAGCGAAGGTTTGGGGACTCAGATGACTCCCATCTGCCCCCTCCCTGTGGTGACACATCTCTTAGGTTTAGGGGGCAGGGCGCTGGGGGAGGTCCCAGACTCTGTGTGACTGTGACCTCACCCCGGCTTCTCCCCCACCAGCTGCCTCTGGGAGGTCAGGTGGCCCACAGGGACACAGCAGTCAGAGGCCCATGTGGCCACAGGATTGGGTATTGGGGGAATAGAAGCAGGGCTTGAAGGACAGGGGCAGAGGGCAGAGGCTGGCTCTGGCAGCTCTGACCTTGGAGACAAGGGAAGTCCCGAGGCAGAGGAGAGTGTGACTTTGATCCTCTCAGAAGTCTGAGTCCCAGCTCAACCTTCATTATGGTCCCCTGGGGACCTGAAACAGGGAACCCTGCGAGTGGCTGAAGGTGAACAGGTCCTGGCTGCCAAGGGCTGGGTCCCGCCACAGCCGGAGCCCCTGGGAGAGAGCTGGGACCCTGTGCAGGGAAGGGCTGTGGGGAACCCTGGGCCCAGGAAGGGAAGGGGCTACAGGCCTCCCTCCAGGGTGCCTGGCAGCTCTCCTGGCCTGGGAGCCAGGCCAAGCTCCCTTGCCCTGGCCTGGCTTAAGGAGGAAATGAGGCAGGCAGGGACTCAGGCTCTGGTAGGCAGGCAGAGAGCATCGCCTGGGGGGTCTGGCGCCTGCTGGGACCTAAACTGCTCAGGGGAACTTCCCTGGCCTGCCAGGGTGATGGCTTTTGCAGGCAACTTCCTTGCAGACTGAAGCAGAGCTGGCCTTGTGCATATACTTGGGCCAAAGCAGTGCCACCTGATCCATCGACGAAGGGGGTAGGCCCCTCGGGCAGTGGGGAGCTATTGATGGTGGCAGCCAGAGAGAGGTGCTATGTTTCTAAAGGATTTCTGATGCAAGCAAGGGGGCGCAGGGCTGTGCTTTCCAACCACCTCATGTCCCAGCTGGGGCAAGGGAGCTGCCAACGAGTCTTCTCCAGGGACCCCAGGGGCTGGGCCAGCCCCTACGCAGCCCAGGGAGCGTGGGATCTTGCGGCTTTGGGGCCTGCAGCAAAGTCTGCAACTGATGGCTGAGGGTGGGGCAAGACTCATGGGTGGTAGACAGACAGACAGCAAAGTCCTAGCTCCACCATTTCCTCGCTGGGTGGCCTTGGGCAAACTCTGAGCCTCATCTTACCCATTCAGCAAGTAGTAAAAAGCAGGGCTTCCTTCTATGGTCATTGGGAAATCATTTGAGTTTCCTGCCCCGCCCTGGGAGATGGTGATAGCATCCTCCCTCTTCCTCAAAGATTCTATTTTTTAAATATATTTTTATTGATTTCAGAGAGGAAAGGAGAGAGAGAGAGAGTTACATGAATGATGAGAGAGAATCATTGATCGGCTGCCTCCTGCACGCCCCACACTGGGAATGGAACCCAAAACTTAGGCATGTGCCCTGATGGGGAATCGAACCATGACCTCCTGGTTCATAGGCCGATGTTCAACCACTGAGCCACACTGGCTGGGCTCCTCAAAGATTCTAGAACATGATGAGGAGCTTAGGATTTCTTCATCAGTGGGAGGAGGAGGAAGGGCACACAGCTTAGGTATAGAAGGACCAGGGAACTCAGGACCCCCGGCTGATGTAGGCCATCTGTGACCTGACTCCTAGCGTGGCAGAAAGCCCGCAGGTTGACCCTCTTGCTTCCCTCCTGGAAGGGTGGGGGCAGGTGGGGGATGGCTCTCCTTGACATGAGGGGAGGGGAGTCTGGTTTGGCCAGCACCAGCTGCTTCACCCCTTCCCGGTGGCAGCCCTTTGCAGCCAATGGCTGGCTTCCTGCAGCCTCTGACACCATGTCCAGGTGGAGTTTGTCCTTGAAGACCCAGCTCTGTCCAGTCACCCAGCAGCGCCAGGGCCACACTTGGGCATCTGCTCCCCTTGTCACCTGAGGGCACGCTGAGACAATAACAGTGGGTTCAGGGTGGCTGGGGTACAGACACAGACAGGGTGGGGCTCAGGGACCAGCCCCTCCCCACTCCAGCCACCAGCCCTTTATGCAGTCATCCCCACAGCACACACATGTGGGCTTTAGCAGACCCATGGGTGGCACATGTGCCCGCTCTCTGTTTGACCCCAAGTGCAGACTAGAGCTGTTGGGAGTCCAGGGGGCCATAGGGAGCACCCCAGGGTCAGCCTGGGTAGCAACCCTTCCTCTTGCCTGCTGGTTGAAGCTGGGCCCAGGGGATTTGGTGAACAGGATTGAGTTACGGAGGAAGGGCACCCTGAATCACCACCCTCCCCCCCCAATCTCCCTCTCTCTCACCACAACTCACCCATGCAGTCCCAGGGACCTGACAGGGCTGAGTGGAAGGTGGCACGCATGTCAGAATTCCGGTCGGGTGGCTCAGTGGGGCCAGACACGTCGGGTTGGGGCCTAGGGCTAGTGCCCGGCGTCTAGGACTTGGCAACTGTGGGCCACACCTCGGCCGGCGAGCTCCCAGGGCATGCCAGACCTCAAGTCCTGCTCCCGCCGCCCTTGGCCTGGCCTGAATGCCTGGCACGGCCCGTCCATGTTCTCAGAGGCTGCCAATGTGTCTTGTTTGGCTGCGACCTGGAGCAATCCTGCTCGGAGGACCGTTCCGACGTCCAGAAGGCCAGACAAGAAGGCCCCTATGGGGTCGGAGGCGCACGCTCCAGGAAGCCCAGCCTCCTCCCTCGCTCACACCTGTGGGCGCCAGGCCTGAGGCCTCATGGCCATTACCACTTCTTTCCTTTGCTCTGAGGAGGTGGGGTCCAGAGAGCTCAGAGCCTGCTTTGATGGGGCTGGAGGCCCTCCCTGAAGTCCTGGGGACATGCCTGGGAAGGCTGATGAAGGGAAACTGAGGCCCAAAGGCCCAGGTGGTGTGGGGAGGTGGCATTGGGAGGACTTGCTGTGATTCTCACACTGTCCATGGGGGGCTCCCACTTCCTGGGCTTTGACCTTCCTGCCTCCTATGTGTGTGTGTGTGTGTGTGTGTGTGTGTGTGTGTGTGTGTGTGTGTGTGTTCCTGAAAGGGGGGGAGGCAGTGTGAGGTGATGGGTAGGAGGCAGGGGCACGCTTAAACTGGGGCAGCTGGGCCCATCTACCTCCCCGCAATCCCCCACCTTGATCACCCTGATCGTCACCAGCCTCGCCGGGAATTCCTCTCCCGGGCTCTGCACTGCCCACGCTGGGCCAAGCCAGCCATCCAGAGACCCCCCCCCGTCCTTCACGCGGTGCTGAGAGGCGAGGCCGAGGCCTGGAAGCTCAGGGCCTGGAGTTACCCGAGCTGGAGTCTCGGTCTCATGCTGAGTGACTCGGGGTGCGGGTTGGGGGGTGTTGGAATCTGTTCCCCTTTCTAGGCCTCAGTTTTCTCTCCCATAAAATGGAGGTACTCATTGCGCTGGACACAGGGAAGCCTTCCCCCTGGGCACCCCCGGAGGCCCCTTCCTGGCTCCTTCTGACTCTGTGGGGGTCTCTGGCCGCCCCCTGCAGGCTCGCTGTCCAGCCGGCCCCCTCCCCTCTGCATAGTTCTGGCGGAGTCCTGTGCCAGTCCCTCGAGGGGAAATGAGGGCTGTGCCGGGAAGCCCGCCCAGCCTCCACCCGCCAGCCTGCCCACTGCCTGGGCCCAGCCAGGAACCGGGGAGAACCAGCCAAACCTTGTCCTCTGCCTCTGTCACGGGGCCCTGATGTAGGGCCTCCAAGCCCTCAGCCTCCCTTCCCCTCGGAGTGTGTCTGCGCTGGAGCCAGGCTGGCCCGAAGATGCAGTGACGTCAGGCAGGGGGGCTTCGAGCTGGCTCAGCTCCTCCAGAGCCCCCAGCCCGCAGGGCAGGTCCCCTGTGACCCCTTGGTTGGCCTTCCCAGTACCCATCCATCCTCTGTCCCCGTGGAGGGGCCAGACACCAGGGCAGATGTGCCCTGTGGAGGTCCCAGCCGTCTCCAGCTCCAGGCTGCACGGCGTCTATCTGCACCCACCTCTCCCCACCCAGGCCCCCCCCCACCTCACCTCCACCCCCACCCCCACCTATCCAGGTGGGCTGTGGATCCCAGAGAATTCCAAGGCTCTTGCTGGGCATTCCAGCCCTGACTCATCCCTGCTGTGAGGGAGCAGCTTTGGCAGGGGTGCCAGACAAAGGGGGGAGCAGTCTCCTCCCTCTCTCCCCTTCCATCTTCTCTCCTGCCTTCGTCCTCCCCTTCCTGTTCTCTCCCACTGCTCCTCCTCCTCCCAGCCCCGGGCAGCCAGTGGCACCTGGGCAAGGGCCCTGAGCAGTAGTAACAGGCACGGGAGGCCTAGACCCACGCCACTCTGTCCTGAGAGTTGCAAACTCGAGGGAAGAAGGAGGGACCTGCTGTCCAGGTAGGCAAGCCCCAGGCCTTCTCCCTACCCCGAGCCAAGGCCTTCTGGGGGTCCCCTGAGTCCTGCATCCCCTGAGTCCCCTGGGGCTGGCAGAACCTGGTGGAAGCCAGGGAGGCTGGATGCTGCCCCAGTGTGTGGGACCCTCACTTTGCTGTGTGACCTGGGGCAGCTTCTCTGAGCCTGCCACCGGGGGGCCATGCACTCAGGAGGGCGGTAGGCGCCTGGCTGGGGCCCTCTGAGGCTGGCTCTGTGGCTTAGTCAACAGAACCATGGCCTGGGATCCTCCTGCCATCCCTCCGCAGCTGTATCCTCAGGGACCATGGGAACCAAGGCGAGCCATGTGACCTGGGGCTGCAGGAGTACTGGAGGGGACAGCAAGACAGGGATGGTTGAGAATCTGAGGGTCACAGCTGTGTGCCCAGGCCTGGAGCTGGCCCCAGGCACCACCTGGTAGCCAAACCAATCCCACGTCCAATGGGCCTGCCCAGGAAAGCAGTAGGCAGGTCCAAGCTGCTCCGAAGATGCCGGCCTATAGTGCCCTCCACCCCCAGGCCTCCCTTCCACTTCTGCAGCCAGCATCCAGGCTCAGGGGGCTCCCCAGCCCCACTGATCCTCCAAATAGCCCCTCTCCTGGCCAAGATGGGCACCAAGGGAGGGCCTCCCTGGGTGGGGCCAGTTTGGGTCTGCAGGAGGCACAGGCCGTCGCTGGGCTCCTTGCCCACAGATGCACCCAGGGCAGCCTTCCACCCCCTGCCCCCCACCCGGAACCTGTGAGGCAAGCAGGGGGGAGGGCACATTTAATCCTGTTGAACAGATAGGGAAAATGAGGCTGGGACTTTTCCGGGAAATCCTTGGGTGGGGGGGGGTGTGGGGGGGGAGATGGGAGAGGCACGGGCCCTGGCTCCTGCCTGTACAGAGCCTTTGGGCAGAGCAGGAAGGAGGCAGGCCCATGTGGGTGCCAGAGGCAGGCTCAGGCAGGGAAGCACCCCCACCCCACCTCGCTGCCCAGCCTGGGGGCCTCCAGACAAGCCTGACCCTGCTCACCACCCTGCTGGCAGTCTTCTCCCCTGGGGGCGGGGGAAGGGAGGTGGCTTCAGGGGCCTGGACCCTGGGCAGATGGAAGGATGTGGGAGCCCCAGGGCTCTGTGAGCCCAGCCAGGGGAAGGCTTGTGGGCCAGGCGAGGCAGCCGAGGCCCCGGGGGACAGTGGGGAAGCGGATGGGGGGCTGTGCCCTAGGGAATGCCCCTCTCTTTCTCCTCCTGCCTCTGGAATGAGCCCAGGTCTTGGCACAGTGTGCCCAGCCTGGTGCCTTGGCCTCTTGACTTCCGTAAAAAAGATGTGGGTGCGCTGCAAGGTGGGGGGCTCAGGCAGGAAAGGAAGCAACTCATAATCCCTTAACTCAACCCCGACTGCGCCCACATTGCCTTGAGCTTGTGGGATTGGCCCGGGGCCACAGTGGTATCTTCAAAGCGTGTGGGGGGCAAATGATTGGGTTTCTCTCTCCGCCTCCTCCACTCGCCTCACTGACCCCCCAGGCAGCTGCTCGCTGACTCAGTGGTGTGTGTGTTGGGGGCGGGGGGGGGGAGGGCCACAGACTCCCTAACTGGGAAGACACTGCAATTCCCACTAAAGCCAGGTCTTGCCTGGGAGCACAGGGGAGCGGAAGGAGGTGCCCCGATTCTGCCAAGTGCCTCCTGGCTGCCCACAGCCGTTCTCTCTGCCACTCAGGCCCCAGTGGTGGATGGGGAACACGGTGCCAACACACAGAGAACCCCAGCCCCTGGCTGGGGGAAGGGCCGAGAGGATGGGTGTGGTGCTGGCTGGGCCCTCCTGACGGCCCCTCCTCGCCCTGGCTTGCAGGCACGTCCATCATGTGGCCCCTCTGGCTCCTCACGTCCCTGCTGGCCCTGAGCCAGGCCCTGCCCTTCGAGCAAAAGGGCTTCTGGGACTTCACCCTGGACGACGGGCTGCCCATGATGAACGATGAGGAGGCTTCGGGTACCGACACCTCGGGCGACCCGGATATAGACTCCCTCACGCCCAACTTCAGCAACATGTGTCCTTTCGGCTGCCACTGCCACCTGCGGGTGGTTCAGTGCTCCGACCTAGGTCAGTCTCAGGGCTGTGGCAGGAGGGGTGTGTGGAGGCGCGGGCACAGCCCGAGTGCCCCTAGCAAAGGGACACACGTCTGTCCTGTGGGATGGGCGTGGGAGGATGGGAGCGCAGATGGGTGACCCCAGGCAGGCCCTGGGATCCTGATTTCAGAGTGGACGGGTGGCGGTGGCGGGGCCCCTGGGTGTGTGTCTGTGTGTGTGAGTGTCCCCGTGCTCTGAGCCTCTTGGGAACGTGGCCTGGGCTCACATGGGTGACAGCGGTGCTGGTCCCCAGATCTGATCACTGTGCCCAAGGAGATCTCGCCCGACACCACACTGCTGGACCTGCAGAACAACGAAATCAACGAGCTTCGGAGGGACGACTTCAAAGGCATGCCGCACCTCTATGTAAGCCCGCCCAGCCCTTTCGCCCAGCCCTTTTTTAAAAAACATATATTTTTATTGATCTCAGAGAGAGAAAGGGAGAGGGAGAGAGAGAGAGAGAGAGAGAGAGAGAGAGAGAGAGAGAGAGAGAAACATCAATGATGAGAGAGAGGCACTGATCGGCTGCCTCCTGCATGCCCCACACTGGGGATCGAGCCCACAACCCAGGCATGAGCCCTGACCAGGAATCAAACCGTGATCTCCTGGTTCATAGGTCGATGCTCAACCACTGAGCCACGCCAGCCAGGTCCACCCTGCCCTTTAGAAGGGTCTTGGGGAGGTGGGTGGTCTGCAGCTAGGAGTGGATCCAGATGGGTGTGTGTTCTTGTACTTGTGGAGTGCAAGAGGGACCTGGGACCTATGGCGTCCTGAGAGGAGTCTGGAGGTGGGCGTGGAGGGAGTGCCCGGGGTCAGGGTCACGTGCATGGGTGTCAGCAACCACAGGGCAGAATGGGATCACTCAGCTTAATCGTCTTTTTGGCTGGAAACTTTATTGATTTTTCGCAAGAACATATTTCATTGTATCCAGAGTACAAGTGGGGAAACTGAGGCTCATAGGAGCGTTGGGCCACGCTAGGCAGTAGTGGCATCCCCTGGCTCCGGGCTCTGCGCTCTGCTAACCCAGCTGGGCCTCAGGCACCTGTGAAGTAACCGCCACTTACTCCTGCTCTCTCGGCCTCTGCCTCCAGGTGGCAGCGGAGGGAGAGAGAGGAGAGGGCTGGGTGGGCCGGGGAGCTGGGCCTTCACCTCCAATGCCCACTCCTCCCGCCCCGCCCCCTGCCACCTTCAGGCTCTCGTCCTGGTGAACAACAAAATCTCTAAGATACACGAGAAGGCCTTCAGTCCCCTGCGGAAGCTGCAGAAGCTCTACATCTCCAAGAACCACCTGGTGGAGATCCCTCCCAACCTGCCCAGCTCCCTGGTGGAGCTCCGCATCCATGACAACCGAATCCGCAAGGTGCCCAAGGGCGTGTTCAGCGGGCTGCGCAACATGAACTGCATTGGTGAGTGTGGCCCTGGCCCAGGACAGTCCCCGTCCCGGTGGCTGTCAGGAACGGTCAGGGACAGGGACCAGGACCTCTTCCAATCAGAATGGGTCTCACAGAATGTTCTGGGGCCTTGTCTAGGGACATGCCCCAGAGCGGCCAAAGCAAGGTGAAGAGAAACCAGGGGACAGGGGACTGTAGAGAGAGGGAAGGGAAAGGGCCAATGCCACTAGACAGCCAACCGGAGCCTGCCATGGGCTCCCCCTTTTCTCCTGCTCCCCCTGCCTCCTGAGCCGGATGCAGGGCCAGTGCCCTTGGGGGCTAGTGATCTTGAACAGCCAGGACTTTGCAATTTGCCCCATAAATCAGTGGCTGCTTTCAGGGGGAGATAGGGGAGCAGGCAATTGGCAGGGTTCATCAGGCCAACCCCAAGCCAGGAGGCCAGCAGGCCCCGGGGTGTACGGGCGGCAGCTTGAGCTCCATCTGCTCTGGCTGTGGGGCTGAGGGGGCCTCTCTCTTAGAGATGGGCGGGAACCCCCTGGAAAACAGCGGCTTTGAACCTGGAGCCTTCGATGGCCTGAAGCTCAACTACCTGCGCATCTCCGAGGCCAAGCTCACCGGCATCCCCAAAGGTAGGAAGACAGCCCTTTCTTCCCATTCTGGGCAGAGCTGGGGATCTAGAGCCTTCTAGACCCACCTGGTCTCCTTATAGGGAGGGCTTCAGCGGGCCTCCCCCACTTCACACGCACACAGCAGCAACCACACCCTCCTGCATTCATCTCATTCATTGTCCCGGCAGACCTCCCGGAGACCCTGAATGAACTCCACCTGGACCACAACCAAATCCAGGCTATTGAGCTGGAGGATCTGCTCCGCTACTCCAAGCTGTACAGGTGGGCTGGGGCCCAGGCGGGTGGCCCACCCCTCAGCCCTCTTCTCCTCTGGCTTCTCAGTACATCTCCTCCTTCCTCCTTCCGTTTGCAGGCTGGGCCTGGGCCACAACCAGATCCGCATGATTGAGAACGGAAGCCTGAGCTTTCTGCCCACCCTGAGGGAGCTGCACTTGGACAATAACAAGCTGTCCAAGGTGCCTGCTGGCCTTCCGGATCTCAAGCTACTCCAGGTGAGAGCTGGGGGGAGAGGGGGGAGGGGGAACCCAGTACCAAGTCCTCTAAGACTGGGGGAGGAAGCAGCCCATGTCCCCAGGCCAGTTCCTTGGCCCCCCTGCCCCTCCTGATTCAGGCCCCAAGTAGAGAGTGGAACAGGGACTCGCTGTACAAGTGGCAGCTGCATGGTCTGGCCACTTACTCCTTCTCCCTCCGCCTCTGCCTCCTCATCTGGAAAGGAGCAGTCACGAGTCTGTGCTGAGGAAGAGGGGGAGGACGGCAGGGCAGCAAGGAGGGTGGGATGAGCTGGAGAGAGGTTGTGACAGATAAGCAGGAGGTGGCCTGGTAGATCCTGGAGCTGAAGGTCTCCCAAGACGGCAGGGCCTGGGAGGTCGGGGAACAGGAAGGGCCTGGGGATCAACAAATACGTGCCAAGACAGGGATAGCCCAGGGCAGGAAGTGGGCTGATGGGGTGGTGGTGCAGGGCCTTGCCTGGGGTTCCCTTCCCTGGCTTGGTTTCCAGTCACAAGGGTGAGCTTGGTCTTGCCCAGTCCTGCTCGAGCCCCTCAGTCTCTTCCTCAGCCCCATTCCCATGGTTGTCCAGCCAGAGCCCTGCGTGCTCGCAGCAGCCCAGCTGCAGCAGCAGCTGTGCAGGGAGTGCTGGACTGAGCGCGCCCTCTAGTGGCCAGTTCCTCTCCGCTTCTAGGGGGCGCTTGTTGCACACGAGCGCCTCCTCTGGTCATTGGACGTCTTACCACACACACTCCTGTATGCTCAGCCCTCCCCTAGGGAGGGGCTTCAGGGAGTTGGGGAAGGCTGATAGAGGGCAAGTGCCCCTGAGGACCTGGAGGAAAAGGAAATTACCCTGAAGGTTCTTTCTCCTGTCATGCCCCGGAGTCCCTGGAATGAGAGGCTGAGAGGGGCAGGCCCGGAGGGAGTTCATTGAACTCAGAGGGAAGGCCAGGGACCCTCTGGGATCCCAACGTGCCATCTTTCTTGCATGGACACCCCCCCATCCCCTGCCCCCACCTCCATGTGCCCCTCACCTCCCACCCACCATGAACCCACCTGAACCCCTCATCCCAGCCCCTGGTCACACACATGTCTGACCACCATACTCCAGCCTTGGTTTGCTCCTCCCGCTGGATGCAATGCAATGATGTGATGCCCAGGTGGCCAGATTCGGGAAAGGTGGTTGGGGCGCTGGGGCCACTGGCGCTGAACCTAGGCCACGCCCCTCTGCCCCAGGTGGTCTACCTGCACAGCAACAACATCACCAAGGTGGGCGTCAACGACTTCTGCCCCATGGGCTTCGGGGTCAAGCGAGCCTACTACAACGGCATCAGCCTCTTCAACAACCCTGTGCCCTACTGGGAGGTGCAGCCAGCCACCTTCCGCTGTGTCACCGACCGCTTGGCCATCCAGTTTGGCAACTACAAGAAGTAGAGGCAGCAGCAGCCTTGCGGTGGCCTGAGCTGGGTCTCTGGGGAGCACAGCGAATGTCCTGAAGGGGGAGGCAGAGCGAGGGAGCCAAGCCAGTGCCCAGCTGCACCCAATCCAGCCCCACCCCGATCCCCAACCCCCCACTCGCTGCCCTCTGACACCTTCACTCTGGTTCCCAAGCATGCAGGCGGGGCACGAGGCCCAGGCCCCATCACATGTCCCCTTGGCTTCAGAGCTGCCCCTCCCCCCATCATAGCCATTCAGAGGGGCTCCCACCAAATTTTCTTCCATTTCACCCTAAAACCAAATTGTCTGAAGCTCCAATCCAGGGAAACCAGTCCCTGGGTCTGGGGGACGGAAGGGGATGAGCAGACCCCTCTGAGCCCACCGCACCTG
The DNA here is from genome assembly GCF_963259705.1 of Myotis daubentonii. Taxonomy (NCBI): domain Eukaryota; kingdom Metazoa; phylum Chordata; class Mammalia; order Chiroptera; family Vespertilionidae; genus Myotis; species Myotis daubentonii. The sequence goes on along the minus strand of NC_081861.1, from coordinate 11,179,183 downwards.
CCTGGGGCACATTCCTCCTTCACATGAACTTGCAGCTTCCAGCCCTCATTGGCCTGGTCTGCCATCCTTGGCCTCAAATGGGCTCCCACCTTTATGCAAGTTCATGGCCCATCCATCGGAGCCTCCTTGCTCTACTGACTCTTAGACCAGTCCTCTCTCTCCCTCTCTCTCTTTCTCTCTCTCAGTCTCCCTCTCCTCTCTTACATCCTTGGGCTAGATCTGGTCTCTGTCACAATAGGCCTCTGCCCAGTCCCTACCCAGGCAAGCCAGTGGGTGGGGTGCAGCTACCCCCCCCACACACACCAGTCTGCCCTGCCCAGGTCTCTCCCCTAAGCCTGGGCCTGCAGGCGGCAGATGGAGGTGCTGCGCCCGCCCACGCTCTAGTCACGGGGGAAGCACTGGGCTCAGCCAGACCCTGGAAGTCAGGCCCCCGGGAGGGGCCCAGCATCCCACTGGAGTCCCAAGCACGCTTTTCATTTCCCCTCCCCCTGTCCTCCATGATGGCTAGGTCTCCCCACCCCCCACCCCCACCTCGCTCCCGGCCCTTGGTGTGGGGTTTCGAGCAATCACACCCAGCTTGAGGAAGGGCTGCTTCTGAGGTCGGATGCTGTCTTTCAATTAAAGAAACACTGTGCAATATGGCTCTGTGTGTCATTGTTCTCGGGGTGGCACTGGGGGCCGCCTCTGGCCAGCTGCTGGGCTCTGCCTCTCTGTGCCCCCTCCAAGCCTGGGGCTTTATCTTGCTGCTTTCTTTGAAGGTCCTGGGCACCTCCAGGTGTGAGGCTGTACAACAGGCCCTGGTGACGAGGTGGGAGGCCACGGCCTGGCCCCTTCCCCTCCCTTCTAGGCACTTCTGCTGCCCCAGCTGTCCTTAGACTGGGCTCCTGGAGCAGCCCACCCCGGTGTCCTTTCTGAGTGCAGGCTGCAGGGCACCAGGCTAGACCCCTTTCAGGGGAGCCAGTAAGTCCTAGGGCCCCCCTGATTGCCCCTCTTTTTTAAAAAATATATTTTTATTGATTTTAGAGAGAGGAAGGAAGAGGGAGAGAGAGATAGAAACATCATTGATGGGAGAGAATCATTGATCGGCTGCCTCCTGCACACCCCACACTGGGGATCGAGCCCGCCACCCAGACATGTGCCCCGACCGGGAATCGAACTGTGACCTCCTGTTTCATAGGTCGACGCTCAACCACTGAGCCGCACCGGCCTGGTGCCTGATTGTCCTTCTTGATGGGTTCCTGTGTCAGCACCAGGAGGCTCACTCCGGGGCAGGGCGGCACGCTGTGTGTTGCGTGTGCCCACCTGTGCTGGTCTGGCCCGGGGTCCCAGCACAACCTCCACCCCATAAGGCACAGTGCGTGCCAGCTGAGCCACGCCCAGGCTGCAGTGTGCTGGCACCAGTCCCAAGAGAAGATCCAGAGCGCAGCCGGGAAATCCTGCCCACTGGACACGGGTGGGGGGACAGTCCCCAGAGCAATGCCCTCTCGGCCTGCCCAGAGGGCTGAGGTGGCAGTGGGCTGGATCCTGGCTGCTCTGTCTTCGTGCTACATGAGGGGGCTCTGTCTCTAGTGGTGGAGCCCTGGGGCTTCCCCGGGCAGCCACAGGCCACTCACGAAAATAGAGCAGGCAGGGCCCACTGGGAGTGGCAGCCCAGGAGAGGAGCCCGGAGACTCAGCACCCCGCCTCCCACACACTGCCACCTGCCCTTCCACCTGGCCTGGCACCGGGACACCCGGTGTTCCCAGGTTTCTCCTTTTGGGGATGGGAGGCACTCCTCACAGTGGCGGCCCAGCGATAGAATGTCACCCGTCGGCATCATAGCACTATTCTGGGCCATGTGCTCCACAGCCCAGCAATCTCTGCTGAGCTGGGCAGGCTCAGGGCAAGGGCACTGGCCAGGGGCCAGGAGTCAGGGCCTCGGTCAAGTCCCCTCGCTGGCTGGGAGGAGGGGCAGTCAGGCACCGGGGCCTGGTGGAGCCAGAAACCTCGAGCCCTCAGGCCCTTTCTCTGTGTACTGGTCTTGGCGCCTGACCTGTTATGCGGGTCCAACACAGCCCCTCCCCCCTGTGGGTCTCTGTCTTCTCACCCTCCCTCCCTGCCTCCCTCCCTCCCTCTCTCCCAGCCTTCCTGCAATTCCTTTCCTCTCTGCCTCCCTCTCACTGGGGACGCAGGTGCCACAACAAGCTAGCGAGACAAGAGTGATAAGGCTGTTAGGTACAGAGGAGACCCCTGTGGCTGGGCCCCAGGGAAGGGGCCTGTAGGCTTGGTGGGTCACCCCTCCCCATAGGGAACAGTGCCCTGCAGGCAGGACCCGCATTGTGCCTAGACCAGAGCCTGTGAGGCACCCAGGAGAATGCTTGGGCCCTGTGGCAGAGTCCCAGGGAGGTGGATAGGGCCCACCCCAGAGGGCTTGTAGGTCCTGGTTAGAAGGGAGAGCTCCCCACCCACAGCAATTGGTCAAAGAGGAATTACTTAGCCTCACTCTGATATCAAGTGTGTTGCAAACTATCAGATGATGAATAATAATAGGAAGAACAAGGGGAATATGAATGCAAACGTTGAAACTAATTGGACTTAAAAAAAACAAAACAACACCCATGGCAACATCGAGTTTACTACCCTGGCTGGCCAACAGCTGCCATGTAGGTTCATGTACACTTCATACATCCTCCTAGCGGAGCTCAGGGCCTAGCTCAGTTAGAAAGTGCAAGAAAGGTGGGGGAGGGCCCCGCTTCCAGCCAGATCTTGGGTTGAGCAGGAACCCCTAGATTTGGTGACTGATTGTTCATGGGGGGAGAGGAAGGGAGTGGGCAGGGTGAGAGTGTGGTGCTCCCATTGAGGCCCCAGAAGTGGTGGGTGTGCAGGTGCAGCTCAGAGGAGGGGTGTGAGCCCCAGGGCATGCTGGGGCTGGCGCGCGGGGGCATGCACATGCGCACACACACACGCTGGGCAATGAAAGTCATGGGAACAGCTTGGTTGGGGGTAGGGGGACAATCCCGTGAAAGGAGAGGCCGCCAAGGAGTGGACTCTGAATGACACAGGGCTGGGCTGGGGGACATTTCCGAGTACTTATAACTGGTCAGGTGCCTTCTGGAGGTGGCAGGGCCCAGCTGGAGACTAAGCCAAATCCACTGCTTAGGTTTAGACGAGTCAGGGCTTGTCTGAGGGGCAGTCGGCCAGGTGTCCGCAGGCTACGGCCAGGGATGGGGACAGGGCCCCTCAGAAGAACAACCCCTACTTGAAGAACCTGAAGGGTCAGTGAGGGGCTGCTCTGAGCACTTGGGGGGCAGTGTTCATCCACCACTAGTCCCTCTGTGGTCTCTTGGCCCCGCCCCGGTGGGTTCCAGGCTCCAGTCTCAAGCTCCACTCTGAACATGTGGGGCAGGGCACCATCTCCAGGGTGGCACAGAGCCACTGAAGGGCCCCAGTGCCCGCTGCACATGGGCTGCCAGGACAGGGCAGGAGCGCCTGGAGGCTGGAGCCGGTCTGGCAAGAGGGAGTTGTGCTCAGAGGACCACCTCCTTGTAGCCAGTCCCTAGCTGCTGGGAAACCAGAAGGGAGGTGTGCCTTGGGCTGAGCCAGGCCCAGGCTGGTGTGTTTCTTGAGGTGGCTGTAACAAAGGACCACTAGCTGGTGGCTTCGAACAGAGATGGACTCTCATGGTTCTGGAGGACACAAGTCCAAAGTCAAGGTGTTAGCAGGGCCATGCACCGGCTGAAGGCTCCAGCTTCCGGTGGTTGCGGGCATCCCTTGGCTTGTGGCTGCATCACTCCAGTCTTTGCCTCCATCTTCACACGACCTCTTGCTCTGTGTCTCTGTGTGTCAAATTTCCTCCTGCCCCGCCCCCTCCCCCTTTACGGACACCTGTCACTGCATTCAGGTCCTGCCGAGATAATTCAGGGTGATCTCTCCATCTCACCATCCTGAAGTTAATTGCATCTGCAAAGTCCTTATTTCCAAAGAAGGTCTCAGTCCCATTCCAGGGATGGGGACTTGCACATCTCACTGGGGGCATTTCTGCCTGCCATGGGGCTGCAGGTCAAGGTTGATGGTTCCCAAACTCTTGGGGGGCGAGTTGTCTGTGATCTCAGACAGAGAAAGAGTGGGCACACAGAGAAGAGAGGAGGCCCGGGCGGTGGGCTGAGGAATTGCTGTCCCCAGATAAGGCTGTGGCAGTCACACCAAAAATGGCAAGAGGGACACCAGGCAAGGGAGGAGGGGTGGCAGCTGCGGCCCACAGAGAGGAGAAGCCTGGTGCTAGGTGGTGGCCTGAGGACCTGGGAAAGACAGCATTCAGGAAGTGGGGGAGGAGAATGAGGGCTAGAGGCAGGAGTGAGGGAGGGGTGATGAGCGGGTAGGAGTGGGCTCCTTTGGCAGAGTGTGTGAGGGCACCAGCTGAGAGCCGGCTTCTTGTTGGCTTTACTTCCTCAGCGATAGAGTGCCAGAGGGGGGTCGGGGGGGGGGGGGAGCGGTGACGGTGGACAGGCTGTTGACAATGTAGGAGTGAGGGACAGGAGCGGGTAAGGACACACTGGGGACAGGGGATGGGACAGGAGGAAAGGGATGGGGGAGGGTGCAGGGAAGTAGGAAGGTCTTGACCACTAGGCCAAGCCCCTTCCCCTGCCACACCCCCAGCCCCAGCTATGAGCCTCCCTGGGACTTCCCCCTAAGCATTTGCAGGGCAGACCTAAGGCAGAAATTTCTAGAGAAGTTCTCCCCATCTATTCCAAGCCGCCTCCTTTCCTGGACCCAGAGGTCAGGCCCGCAGCAGTTCTCCCCATCTACCTCTGTAGAGAAGGAGAAGCCAAGCAGGGCTGGCCAATGAACAAGGGCCATCAGTGATACATCAGATGCTCCAGGCCTGGGAACTGACCGACTCTAGCCACAAAATGGAGACCATCCCCTCTCCAGGCCCGTTAGCTGGTTGCGGGTTGCTGTTTGCTAGGGACTGAGGACCGTGATGACATCCTGAAGGGCTGTGACTTTGTTTCTTCAGCCCTCCTGAAGGCCACATACCTTGTCACTCGGCCAGCTGACCTTGGCCTCAGTGGGCCTCATCACAGGGGCATGTGGCATGGCCAACTCTTGCCCAGGCTAGCCCTGGACAGTGCCCCCAGGCCGGGGGGAAGAGGCACAGGAGCACGGGTGGGTGATCCCTGCTTCAAACTCTCTCCCCTTCCCATCAAGAGGGGGCCTGTGCCAAGCACAGGAAGAGAGGGGCCGCATGGAACTCCCCACCCAAGGCTCCCAGCTCTGGGAACGGGGCGGACTTCACATGCTGGTGCTAATACTGCCATGTGGACAGCAGCCATCAGGAAAATAAACATGCCCCCAGGGGCGATCTGGGACGAGGCTATCACCTCTCCCAGCCCATTAGCTGCTTGGGTCTCAGAGGGAAGGCAGTGACGGAGTCCCAAGGGAGTCTTCTATCTTTTCTTCAGCCACTTCCAGGCCTGCTCATGTGGGCCTCCCCCTTCCCCTCTGCGCCCCCATTTCTTCCTCACTCCTGTCCTCCCACAGCTGCCCACACCTGTCTACTAGGAGGTGGGACTATGACTGAGGTGTTTGCTATCAGCCAGGGTGCACCCCCTGCCCAAGGAAGCAGCCTGCCTCTACCTCCCCTGGCTCTGGGGCCTCAGGTCCCCGCCGGAAGGACATGCCCAAGAAGCCTGTCCCACTGCTGGAGGCCAAGAAAGGGATCCAACCTGAATCTGGCGGCGGGGGGCGGGGGCGGGGGGGGGAGGGGGGAATCTGAGGCTCTCAGGAAGTGCTCCCATCATTCGGAGCTCCTCTTCCATCATGTGGGTGCCCAGGGCAGCTGGCACCCCATCTCCCAGCCAGGTGAAAGTCGAGCTTTGCAACTGGTGCTCAAGTGAGGTCTGGTGCCCCTCAAGCGTGGGACGGCAAGAAGAACAATTCCAAAGACACAGAAGCATGGAACAGACTGCAGAACCTCAGAGGGAAGGCAGGGGAGGGTGGGTGGGTGTGAAGAGATCAACCAAAGACCTTGTATGCATATATGCATGACCCATGGACACACACAATAGGGTGTTGAAGGCTTGGGGGGTGGCGATGGTGGAGGAAGCAGAATAGAATGGGTCCATGTGGGGGAGGAACCATACGTAATACTTTCAACAATAAAGATTTTTAAAAATTAATGAATTAATTTAATGGGGGGAAAAAAGAACAACTCCAAGGTGGCTGGCTCTCACACAAGGACACAAGACTCCACGGCCAGCACCGAGCGTGTGATAGGTGTTCAGGAAATCAGGCTGGCTTTGGCTTTTCGTTTTCCTCTGGGCACAGTGGGTCAGGCAGGCCAGGCCCTGGGGCTGCTGTTGAGCCCACAACAGCTGGACCCTGTGCTGGGGTACATTCTTCCCTGGCCCGAGGGACAGCCAGGTGGCTTTCAAAGAACAAACACCCAGGAGAGTGGCTGGGGTTGCAGTGGAAGGGCAGTGGGGAGGGGGGGTTCATAAGCAAGCGCTTGAGTGAGCATGTGTGAATCCATGCGTGAGTGCATGTGAAATAGTGAACAACTGTGTGCATTTGTGTGAGATTTCTGAGCGAGTGTGTGTGACAGCGTGTAACTGTGTAACTGAGTGGGTGTGACTCCGAATATATGTGAATAAATGTGAATTTGAGTGACTAGGCATGTGTGTGACTAACTCTGAATGTGCACAAGTGTGTGTGAGAGCAGTGACTATGTCTGAATAATTGGGTGTGAGTGTGTGGCATTGGGACTGTACATGTGTGAGCATGCAAGAGCATGTGTCAGCATGTGTGGGGTGTTTGAGCATGTGTGAGTATAAGCTATGCCCATGTGACTCCGTGTGAGTATGTATGAGTGTGATTAAGCATGTCTGTGTAAATGTGTGTAATCATGTGCGAGTGGGCATGAGTGCATGAGCATGCATGAGCATGTGTCAGCATGTGTGAGTAAGCGTGTGTAAGTGTGAGCGTGTGAGTGAGCCTGTGAGTGTGCATGTGACCTCTGCCTGCACTGAGATGTGTCAGGTCTCAAAGGCTGTCCATGAAAGCAGCTGCTTCCTGCAGGAGGGACACACTGTGGGGAGGTATGACAGTCCCTTGGCCCAGGAAAGCGCTCCCGCTGTGCCTTGTGCCCTGTAGGTCTGTCACAGTGGCACCTCCTCAAAGAATCCTTCCCTTAGCTCTCAGCACCATCTTTCTTCTCAAATCGGTGGTTTTCCTGGGCTCTTGCCCACACTGTGTGGCCATGCGTTTACTCTCTGCCTGCCAGCCCCATTTGTGGTCCCTGCTGCGTCCTTAGCGCCCAGTTGGGCTGGGCACACAGGATGCCCCAGGGCTCTGTTTGTCCAAGGCAAGAGATAATTTGTGGCTGTGCCCAGGCCTCTTCTACTTGCCACCTCGTTGGGCTCTCAGCCCTGTCTGCTCCAGGGTGGTGATGCGCGCACTAGGGGCCTGTCAGTTCTCTTGCCCACACACAGCCCCCTTCCTGCGCCACCCCACCCCCTTGCACTTCTGCTGTCTGCTCACAGATGGTGGCAAAGGCCTGATGTGGGTTTGGAGGCACCCACTGTCCCTGGAGCTGGGGATCTGGGGATCTGGGGGCTCTAAAGACGGGTGGCATAAGCCAGCCAGCTTCTGCCTGGGTGTCCATGGGCACACACTTGGGTCTCCGTCCACCCGACGTGCATCTGTGTGTTTGTGGGTATGGTCTTCTCTGCATTGGGGTTTGTCTGTGTGTCTGTCTCCACTGTGTCCACAGATGTCTGTGACCCTGTGTGTCTGTCTCTGGTGTCCACCTGTGTGCAATGCCTCTTGGTGTCCTGTATAAGGGGGTTCGTATGATAACCTTTTGGGGTCACTGACTTTGACAATCTGTCCGAAGCTCCAGCTTCTCTTCTGAAAATGCCTTTATATATCGCGTTCCCAACAGTTAGAAGGCAGTTTCAGGACAATGACCACCACCCCTCTCCCCGCAAGGTAGGGACCCATGGAACCCACACTACATATCGGCAAGCGGGCTCCACACCCCATTTAACTTCAGGGAGAAGGACCCAGAGGGCAGGGGTCTTGAGGGAGGGCAGCCTGGTGCCCCAGTGGCACTCTCATAGCTCTTTCTCTGCGCTCCCAGTTGCCAGGGCCCTCAATTTCCAGTCGCACCCACCCCACCTCAGCCAGCGCCCTCCGGGGGGCACTGCTAGACTGGGAAGGGCAAGCACCCCGCGCGTCCTGGGGGACAGAAGAGCGCGCACCGGACGCGTGGCTCCGGAGCCCCACAGCCCCCGCGCAGCGCGCCGCCCCCCGCGCCCGATCCCTCCCTCCTCCTCCTCCTCCTCCTCCTCCTCCTCCTCCTCCTCCTCCACCCCCCCCCTCTCGTTCGCTCCCTCCCTCCCTCCTTCCCTCCCTCCCTCCGCGCTCAGAGCTGCGGCTGGAGCCGAGCGCGCCGCGTCGCCCGCCGCCGCCGGTGCGGAGCGTGGGGAGCACTCGGCCGCAGCCCTCGCCCGCCGCGGAGGGTCGCGCCCGCGCCGCCGGCCAGGCTGCCCTGTGCCTGGGCCTTTCCGTCCTTGGAGCGGATCGTTGCCCGCCGGGCGCCCGCCCGCAGCGACAGCGCCCGCCGGAGCCGAGGCCGCGGCGGCGGCCGTGCCCATGACCGGGTAAGTGGTGCCCCGGGGCGCACGGGCGCCCTGGGGTGGGCGCGGGCGCGGGTGGGGCGGGGCAGGCGGCCCGGCAGGTGGCGAGGCTGGCAGGTGGGGGAACGCGGATCCCGGCTCGCGGCACCTGCACCCCGCGCGGGGCCTGCGTGTCCTTGCGGCGCCGCGTCCGCGCGTCACCCCGCAGCCCCGGGCCGGCGGGCAGCGCCCCGCAGCCAGCACCCTGCGCCCCGCATCCCGCGCGCACGCGCATCTGCATCTAGGGAAAAAGACCGCCGGGGGCTGCGGGCCGGGTCCCGGGAGGGCACAGCCGGGGCGTGGGGCCTGGGCCAAGCTGGCCTCGCGCACGCACCTCCGGAGCTTCGCGGCACCCCTCCCCCGCGCGCTCACACTGTTATTCTCCCCCGACACACGGTCTGAGAAACCCGCACACGTTCCCACACTGTCCCCACACGCCCGCCCACACAGACACCCGGCCGACCCTTCCGCTGGCATGGGCTGTGCGAATGGCAAGCCGCCGCGGCCACACTTGGGTAACTCGTTCTCCATCCCTCCGTGCACAGCTATCCTCCCCCTCCTCACCTGTGTGACCTTGGCCAGAAGGCTTCTCCCTCCTGGGCCTCAGTTTTCTCAAGGGTTTAGGATTCTGGAATTTGCAGCGCGGGGGGAGGGAGCATGTCCCAGGGGAGGACACCCGGGATCTCCCCCTTGTACGGGTCCTCTGATTTTCTCTCTGGGACCTGATTTCCTTCCTTCCGCTGGCTCTGCGGGGCTCAGTGGGCAGGCCCGCTGAGGGTGGGTGGCAGGCAAGATGAGGGCCTGCAGGGGGCCTGGGTGTAGGACTGGGAGATAGTGGGGGAAAGCTTCCTCAAGGGGCAGGGCAGGGCCAGCATCCCTGAACGTGGCAGTTGATACTCCCAGGCTGGGGTGGGGGAGTGGGGCCAGTATTTCAAAGATGAGGCCACTGGGCCTCCGACCTAAAGTGTGTCCCTGACAGCTGCAGGGTTGAGTCCAGCCTGCCCCTGGCCATCCCAATCTCCCTGGCTCCCTGCAGGGACGTGGGTGCCAGCCTCACTGGTCTGTGAACATCTTAAGGCAGGGACTGGTTCTTAATCTGTGCCAGTTCAGAATGGAGTGCCCAGCCCAGCCCAGGTGTAGCTCAGAGTGAGCACAGGTTTCTGTGTGGCACGTTCACGACCTTGACCTCCCTGAATCTGCAGAATCACCCGACGAGGGAGGCAAGGCCAGGGTTTTTGTCCCCATTTTTCAGATGAGACCATTGAGGCGCTGAGAGGGAAAGGGACTTGACGCTGCATTCACTGGATGGGTGGATAGATGGGGACACTCCAAGTCCAGAAATGGCTCTAAGCTGAGTCTCACCGTCAACGCCAAATGTGAGCTGCTGTTTTGATTGCCCCCTTTCACGGCCGAGGGAACCAAGGCCGTGGGGGCTCATGAGAGAGGAGTTGGGATGCAGACCTGGGCCGTGGGAACCTCAGCCCAAACCAGCCTTCAGAGGAGCCGGCTGGGGGCTGCCTAGGTCCCTGCCAGGCAGGCCTCGGCTGAGATCTGGCAGAGGGTCTGAGGGTGTTGGAAGAGGTTGGGCAGTTGTGGTCCCAGGGTATTGATTGTTCCTGCTGCTTAGCCACGAGGAGAAGGAGGACCAAGGACACAGACCAACCTGGTCCATGCCCAGTGCTGCCAGGTGGTTTGAGCAAAGGGGCAGGCGGCTCTGGCACAGACATGTGTGGGGGGGTGGTAACGCAGGCAGATGGCACTAGGGCGGTGTGGGAGGGGGCTTTGCACGGAGCCAGAAGGAGAGCCGGTCCTATGGGGAAGGAAGCCCTAGGCTAAGAACGCTGGGGCTGGGGAGAGAGCCACAGCCACAGGCGCAGAGGCGCTGCAGCAGGCCCCTGAGGGGTAAGGAAGGCCTGGGGGAGTTCCTGGGTTCGCTGCCAGCTCTCCGACTGATGGTTTTGTGACCTTGGCCAAGTCCCTTCCCTGGAGGCCTGGCAAGGGCGGGGGGGTCTCAGTGCACTCCCATGACATTTCAGGATTCCCAGCTGGAGCTTCGCAGGTTGAATCATTTGCGAGCAAGCAAGCGGGAGAGGCCCAGCAGTGAGTCAGGGAGCTCTCTCCACCCAGAATGTCTTCTCCCAGTCCAGGGAGGCAGCGGAGGGTGCTGGGGTCAGCCTCAGCCCCGCCTCCCCCCTGGCCTTCCATGTGGACAAGATGAGAGTGCCCCAGGCCCCTGGGGGCTTTGAGAGCTGACCTTCAGCGGGGACTCCCGAAGCCAGCAAAGCCGGGCCCAGCTTCCCTTCTCCCACCTTACAAAGTGAGTTGTCAGCACATATGTGGGTATGCCCATTGCACTCTCTTCTGTTTTAAACTGAGGGTGTGTGCATGTAACTGATGGCTGCTGTCTCTATCAGAGGTTAATTACCACATCCAATGTTGTAGGTAATACCCTAGCCCATTTGGCTCGGCGGTTAGAGCGTCGGCCCTCAGAATGAAGGGTCGCAGGTTCGATTCCGGTCAAGGGCATGTACTTTGATTGCAGGCTTGATCCCGGCCCTGGTCAGGATGCAATGTGGGAGGCAACCAATAAATGTGTCTCCCAATCGATGTCTCTCTCACATTGATGTTTCTCTCTCTGTCTCTCCCCCTTCCTTCCACTCTCTCTAAAAAATCAATGGAAAAAAATATCCTCGGGTGAGGATTAACAAAAATAAAATTAAAAAAAAATATATATATATAGTAGGCAATAACAGTGATAAAAATAGAGGCACTCATCTTGTGCCAGACATCATTCTCAACATCCCCTCACCTCATTAAAACAACAACCAAATGTAGCAAGGGCTTTTACTATCCCCACTTTGCAGACGAGGAGACTGAGGCCCAGAGAGGTTAGGCAACTTGCCCAAGGTCACACAGCCAGCGGAGAGTAAAACCAGGATGGGAAGGCAGGCCGTCAAGCTCCTGAATCTGGTCTGTTTATGTAGCCGCTCATTCCATAATCTCTAGAAGTCAGAGCTGAGCTCAGCAGAATGGAGCGTTGTGCATGTGAGCTGTTTGTCGAAGGCCCTTCCAGGCCTGGGAAGACCCTGCAGCTCAGAAGCTGAGCCTCCTGGGCCCCTCATCTACTCGCGGAGGAAAACGGACAAACCGCGGCTTTGTATCAATCTGAAGCAAGTTAGGGAATGATTTGCATTTCAGTAAGTTTTCTGCATGACCCTTCCAGTGCACACCTACGAAGGGGCAGTCTCAGTGGAAGCTGATAGATGGGGACCTGGGCTGTGGCATCAAAGGCAGATGCTGAAATCTAACTGAGGGCTTGCTGCCCCGGAACCTCACCAATGCTATCTCTGAGATGGGCCCAGGCGCCGAGCTCTGGCTGTGAGTTTGTTGGGCAGGGCAAGCAGAGACCTGGAATGTGCAGATGTCTTCTTCTCCCTGCCCCCCCCCCATCATTTCCCAGAAGGCCACTTCTTTATCTGGGGCCCCAGCTCCTCACTGTTTCTCTCTTCCCCGCCCTGACTGAGCTGGCAGAAGCCAGGCCAAGTGACGCCTGGCTGGAAAGCTCTCCCCTGCCTGTGCACCTTCTGTTGGGTGGGAGGTGCTGGAAGTGGGCCTGGGAGCGCCGCCTGGAGAGCAGGGTCTGAGCCCACACGTCACCAGGACGGAGGGAAAGAGGCCCTCAGATGTAGGATCAAAGGCCAGGCATCCTGGACTGGCCAAGGTTGGGAAGAGGACGAGACCAAGGTTACATGGCCAAGTAGATGGCAGAACCCGAACCAGAGCCACAGGGTGAGGTGGGAGGAAAGGGCTGGAGGTTTGTACCGGAGTCCCGCCTCAAGGACTGGGGGGACTTGGGCCACAAGAGGTTCCCAGAGACTTGAGTCCAAATCAGAGTTGTGCAAAGGGGATGCTAGCGGTCAGTGTCCTTGGGTGATGCCTTATTTAAAGGGGTTCTGAGCCTGATTTGGGGTTCTGTACATGGGTTCCCTCAGTAAAAGGGAACCCTCCTATTCAAATGAGAAATCTGAAGGAGACTGCAGCCACCATCCCAAGGCACTTTCTAGAGCTGCACAGTCCAATGCAGTAGCCAGTAGCCACAAGTGGTGATTGAAGCAGAATTAAATAAAATGTAAAATTCAGTTCCTCAGTCAAGCTGGCCACATTTCAAGTGCTCAGTAACCACATGTGGCTGGTGGCTACTGTGCTGGACAGTGCAGACAGAGAACACTGCCATCACTCCGCAAGGTTCTGTCACAGTTTCACTTTAGAGCCAATGCAGACCCAAGTCTTCCCACGGACCCTGAGGCCACGCCCATGCCAACCTCCCTCCCCCACCCCCACTCCCACCCTCACCCCCATGGATCCTTGAAAGGGAGTGGATGAAGCAGGTATAGATGTCTCCCAGCAGCCTGTCTGCCCCCTGGAGAGTCTGCGGGCTTTTGCCACCCTCACCAAGGCTGGCCCAGGCGCACCACGCACGTGGAGGAGGGAGGTGAGAGAAAACAGCCCACCATGCACTGAGGATGCCCAGCCAGGCCTGGCCCCATGCCAACCCCGGTGGCTCTGGCTCACCAACTTGAGGCAAAGCCCCTGCTGTTTTCTTTTTTTTAGTATGTTTTTTTAAATATACCTTTATTGATTTGAGAGAGGAAGGGAGAGGGATAGAGAGATAGAAACATCAATGATGAGGGAGAAATATTGATCAGCTGCCTCCTGCATGCCTCACACTGGGTTTCGAGCCCACAACCGGGGCATGTGTCCTGACCGGGAATCGAACCGTGGCCTCCTGGTTCATAGGCTGATGCTCAACCACTGAGCCACACTGGCCGGGCTTTATCATGTTTTTATTGATTTCAGAGAGAGGAAGGGAGAGGGAGCAAGAGGTAGAAACATCTTGGGTTTAAAAAATATACAACATACATTTTTTTTCCACTTAAAAATAATGCTGTTAACATGTGTGCCCTTTATAGAAAATTCATAAAACGCAGAGAAGTAGAAGATATAGGAAGCCCCTTCCATCCTCTTACCAAAATGCAAGCCAGTGCTTCCATTTTATCGAACTCGTTTCCGCTCCGCTTTCTTTGCATAGGCTATTTATTTTCACATTACTGTAATTATACCATGGGCATAATTGCGTAATCTATTTTTTACTTCACATGTGCATTTTCTTTATTAATATAATCCCTTCCTAAATGAATTTTTCAAAATGGATGCAGTTGGATTTTTTTAAGGTTCTGAAAGCAGTAAGTGCTTATTGCAAAAATAAAAAAAAAAAGAACTTGAATTATGCAAAGGAGGAACTACAAATGATCATTCACTCATTCGACAGCTATTTATCAAGCACCCAGGATGTATCAAGGCGGTCCTCAGGGCTGTAATTACAATTTTTAATGGATGAATAATATTCTCTCAGGAGAGTGTAATTCGCTTAATTATTTGCCTATTTGTGGAGATCCAGGCAGTCGGATTCGTTTCACTCTCATAGGTGGGGCCCTGTCGGGCACCTCAGTGGGTAACGTTTGTCCTGCCCCGAGGAGGGTGCCCAGGCCGGGGTTCATCCTGCCAAATTGTTTCCAGAAGGGCTTTCTAGCACATCCCAAGGGCTGGCTCACCGCGGCCTCGCCAGTCTATCATAATCAAACAACCTGACATAAATAAATATCATGGTCCAAAATGCCTGCTTTAGTTTCGAGGGTTTGTGTGTGTGTGTGTGTGTTTAAAATATATTTTTATTGATTTCAGAGAAGAAGGGAGAAGGAGAGAGAGATAGAAACATCAGTGATGGGAGAGAAACACTGATCAGCTGCCTCCTGCACGCCCCCCACTGGGGATGGAGCCCGCAACCCGGGCATGTGCCCTGACCTGGAATCAAACCATGACTCCTGGTTCATAGGTCAATGCTCAACCACTGAGCCACACCGGCCGGGCAGTTTTTGTTTTGTTTCTTTAATTGCTCATGAGAGTGAGCATTTTCCCACAAAGCTTATTAATGATATGTCTTTTTCTTTAGTGATTTGTCTGTTCCTCCACTTTATTGAGGTCTTAGTGTTTCTTTTATGGGTTTGAATACATTTATTCATGAAAGGTAGTGACAATTTTGCATGCTTGTTGCAAGTAATTTCAGAATTTTTTTGCCTGTTTATTTTTTCATGCAAAAGGTAAACACTTTCTGTCTCACATTTTTTTTTTTTTTTTGGTGTGATTTCTTCCACTGCTTCTAGACTTACAAAGTACCTTACAGAAATCTGCGAACTATTCTTGTGTGAGTGTGTCATTGCATTTTTAACATGTTTAACTCCTTAACCCGGGGGTGGGTAAGCTTTTTCTGCAAAGGGTCAGATAGTAAATATTTTCCACTCTACGGGGCCACACAGTCTCTGTCCTGACTGCTCAGCTCTTCGTAGAAGCACAAATACAGACACGACAGCAATGAATGGGCGTGGCTGTGTGCCAATAAAACTTTATTCACAAAAACACTTGGCTGCCAGATTTGGCCCTTGGGCCATGTTTGCCAAACCCTGTTTAATCCAAAGGAAATTTGTCTTGAAGAATAGTATGAGGTGAGGATCCAAGGTACATCGTTTTCCTGAGTGCTAACCCAACATCCCCGTTTCTTTTATCAACTCATTTGTCCTCTGGCTAGTGTGTGATGCCTCCGTCAGCACAGACTCCAATGTGGAGTAGGGAGGGCCTGTTTCTGGGCTGTCTGCCTCCCTTCCCCACGGCCTGTGGGTGGACTCCAATGCCAGTAATGTGCATTTATTTCTTTTTTTGTTGTTCTTTGTTTTTAATATATTTTTCTTGATTTCAGAGAGGAAGGGAGAGGGAGAGATAGAAACATCAATAATGAGAGAGAATCACTGATAGGCTGCCTCCTGCACACCCCACATTGGGGATCGAGCCCGCAACCCGGGCATGTGCCCTGACTGGGAATTGAACCATGACCTTCTGGTTCATAGGTCAATGCTCAACCACTTGAGCCACGGCAGCCGGGCACTTTTACTTCTTTTCTTTTAAAACTAGCTCTTGCTTTATTTTTCTGATTTCCTTTTTCTCCATATACAGATACTCAATGCCTATAGGTGTTTCCAAAAAGCTGGAAATGCAGAGGTTAATAAACCAGAGGCTCTTGTCTACACAGCTCACACTCCCATGCAGATAAAGGCATTTAAAATAATCACCCTGTTCTTACAGACATACGGAAAAAATGCTTTGGAATCTTGAACCTTGTATCTTTTGATACCTGACCTGCAGGTCCCAGCTCAGTAATCTTAAAGCAAAACTTGTCCGCTGAACCTTAGAACCATCTGGCGAGTCCCCTTCCTGCCTCCCTCAATCAAGCATTTGGCCGCGCATTCTCTGGACCACAGTTCAGAGCTGTGATGCTTCCCCACGGACATGACGGTGGCTGGCTCTCCGTGGGTTTTCCTCCCAGAGTTACACAGGGGATGCGGGTGTAGGCAGGAGACCATCATCAGAAGCAAAGGCCCACGGCTGAGGATGGCCAGACAGCCTTGATCACCAGGCCCTCCTGGTTAAGAAACAGGAAAATAAAGCTGGCAACCCAGGAAGGGACAGGGAGATGTAGAGTTGCTGTTGGCCGGCTCCGTTCCAGCTACTGGGGACTCAGAGGCTTTGGAGATATATAATATCTATATCTATAATTTTCTAATATTTTTATTAATTTTTTTAGAGAGGAAGGGAGAGGGAGAGAGAGAAACATCGATTGAGAGCAGAACATCGATCAGCTGCCTCCTGCACACACCCCTACCAGGCACGGAGCCTGCAATCCGGGCATGTGCCCTGAGCAGGAATCAAACCAGTGACGACAAGGCCTTTGGTCTTTTTGCTTCCCTTTGGGAGGCACATCTCTGGCTCGCTCCGAATGAAGGCACCTTCAAAAGAGCCATCGTGATCACACTTTTTGGACTGGCCTGGGAATATCGTCAGTCCCTGGAGGTCCTGACACTGGGCATCCTGCACACCGCGTTTTGATGCAAAATCTGAACCAGGGTGAAGGCTCGTGCAGCAGTGGCCTCTACTGAACCACTGTTCACGTGATCCCTGGCCCCAGCCAGGATGGTGGCATCGGGTGTGACCGCACAGGGGGCCCTTCTCCACAGTGGACCAGCCTGGCCGAAAGCGCTCAGTGCTCTGCATGCCCAGTGTGGGGCATGGCCCGGACACCTGCTTCCTGGGTGGAATTCGGGCCTCCACCTGCCACACTAGGTCCCGGACCTTCCCTGACCACCCCCATATGGGCCTCAGCTCTGTTCTTCCGGGAAGAACCGGGGGTGAACCGTCCAGTCTTGGTTTGGAGCCACGGGCCTGGAAAAGAAGCAGGTGGCCCAGGGCCAGGCGGCCTGGGCTCCTGTGGCTGCTGGGGTCCCTGAGCGCTGCCCTGTGAGGGTCGGCCCCGCAGTCAAAGGGAGGCTCCCACGTGCTGTGGCCCAGTGCCCACAGCAGCGCAGGAGGGAGGGACAGGGACGCAGGCCCATGCCGGGCACCCCCACCCCATCTTCTCTCTCTCCTGTGGCCCCTCACTTCTCTTCGGTGGATGGCCACGGTGTGGGGTGTGCTGAGGGGAGAGACTCAGACCCCGACGACGTGTGTCATCATAGAGGAGTCACACAAGAGGGGCCCTCGTGCCTCTGCAGGACCCCCACCCACTCCCTCCCAGCATCCCCTGGGCCTGCAGGAGCTTTGTGGTGGCCTCTCCAGGCTTTTTTGGAAATGCTTCCGGATTTGCATACCGGGTCCTCTGTCGGAACCAGCCTGTCAGGACCCTGACGGCTCGGTTTGTGTGATTCATACGGTAGCGGGCCCTGGTGACTTTCTGGTCCTGCTGCCACCGCCTGCCAGGGTTAGTGAGGGTGCTGGAGCGGACCCGGGAAGCCTTGCAGGTGCCCCTGCCCAGGATTCAGCTTCTGAGGTGCCTCTGATGTGGCACTGTTGGCCACTGTCTCCTCCTCCGCGGATGCATTTGGTAGCAGGCGTGCCTACCTGGTCAGCTGGGAAAGGTGGTGTGGACGCTTTGGGGTGCCAGTTCTTTTGTCTGCGTCACAGAAGGCCAACTAGACTGGACTCCCATCTTTACTCTGCACACATCTTCTCTGCTCCTGCTTGGCGACCATGCCCAAGACTCAGGTCTTTTCTAAGAGCTCAGAGTGGCCTGTGGCCAGGGTCCCTCGATGATGACAGTCCTTATCAGCTCTTTCTCCTCAATGGGTGCTGACCTCCAGCCAAACTCAGTCCTATAAGGTCCCAGGAGGCCTATTTTGCCAACAATCAGAGACCCCTGGGTAGAACCCAAGTCAGCTCACATATCTCTGGTCTCCCATTTGGGGCCTGGCCTTCTCAACTCTTATTGGCCATGGAGAAGTGGGTGTCTTTTCCTGACAGCTCTCCTGACCCCTGACCTTGACCCAAGGAGCTCCCAAGCCCGTCTTCCCCAGGGTTTCAACATATTTCCAAAAACAGACCCTCTCCCCACCAGGACCCACAATAGGGCTCCCCTGGATCCTGTCCCCAGGAGGACATGTGTGTCCCGGCAGACTCCTCTAGTCACCCCTGGGCTCACAGCTTCCCAAGGCCTCGGTTAGCTGTCATTTCCTTAATGATCTGTTTAGGCCTTGACTGCTCCCGGTGTCTCTGAGCTGGCTTTGGGAATTGGCAGGGTGGGCAGCCTGGTACCATGGACAGAGTTGGGGAGACATGGGGGGAGGATTGGGACTGGGCACCCTTATTCTGTCCATATATTCTCTCTGTGAAGGCCTGGAGGGCAGGGCCCCACGACCTCCTAGACCCCAGGTGTGTGTTTTCTGCCCTGTGCGTGCTGGAAGCATGTCCCAGAGGCCAGCCAAGGTGTCTCCGGGTCCCCCACACCCCATCCCTCCAGACACCACAGGCCAGGCCATGCTCTTCAGGGCAGGCTCAGGACCTCACTGGCCACCAACTGCTCACAGGCTGAAGCGGGAGGGGCGTGGGCCAGAGTGGGCCAGGCCACACGGGTGCGAGGAGGGGACGCTGGCTCCAGCTCCCTGCTGCAATGCAGCTCTCTCTGCCACAGCTGCTGTAATTGGATAATTAGTGTCATTATGCTTCCTGCCCATCGCTTCTCGCTCTCCTGCTCCCTCCAGCTCTCCTTTCCCAGCTCTCTCGCCTTCTCTGGCAGGAAACAAATGACTGTCCCCCCTGCTCGGGGCAGAGTCGTGACCCCCTTAATGACACACTTCAAGGCTCCAGCCAGAAAGGGGCTTCCAACTTCCTTCTGGGACCCAGGGGCACCCGGTGCGGTGGGAGCCACCATGTGGGGTGTGTACCTCCCTCCAGAAGCATCCTGGGGAGCCAGCTGCCCCCACAGCGCCTAGCGCTCTCCAGGAAGGATTGGGGGCCGGGCAGGCTCCAGGATGGCCCAGCAACAGGGAAGCATCTTACAAGCGTATGGGGTCAGCCTCTGGCCAAGCGGAATGTTCTGGCCTCACTGGTGGAGCCTGGACCTGACCTATGGAATTCTGGGGTCCAGATGGGCTCAGTCAGAGCTCAGGGCTTCAAGGCAGGCAGAGGGAGGGCGGGCGTGGCAGCCGGACTGACTCAACAAGAAACATTCCTGTCTCTCATCTTCCTGGAGAAGAAACCCTCTAGGGAAATGGGACCTTCCTAGATATGTGCACTTGGTAACCCCTATCCTGGGAGCTCACACCAACCCAGCCAGGAGGAGCAAGGACCCATTGACCTGACAAAAGGAGAGACCCAGAGAGGTTGAGTAACTTGTGCTGGCTCACACAGCCAACCTTGAATCCAGCGCCTATAGTCCCAAGCCCTGAGGTTTACGAGGACAGATGTCCTGTCTAGTCACTTTGTTGAACTCTTTTTTTTATATTGAACTTTTAAAAATATATATTTTTATTGATATCGAGAAGAAGGGAGGTGGGGGGAGAGATAGAAACATCAATGATGAGAGAGAATCATTGATCGGCTGCCCCCTGCTCGTCCCCAACTCGGGATCGAGCCCACAACCCGGGCATGTGCCCTTGACCGGGAATCGAACCCTGACCTCCTGGTTCATAGGTCAGTGCTCAACCACTGAGCAACACCGGCTGGGCTATGTTGAACTCTTAATTGGCTTTAATTATGTATTTGTTGCTTTTCTGGAGTTTTCTGGGCAGTCACTTGGCAGAGGAACAATGTAGGAATCTCTGGAGCTAGACCACCTGAGTCGACCTCTGTTCCTTGCTGGCTGTGTGACCTTGAATGAGCTCTTTAACCTCTCTGTGCCTCAGCAGCTTTAGTGCTAAAGTGGGGACAACCACTTTTCCTGCCTCAGAGGCTTATAGCTGAGAGGGAATGCGTCCTTCCCCCAAAGCATGGAGGAGAGTGCCCCACACAGCCCCGGTGCCAGGCAGTGCCTGTGACCAGATTGTCCTTCTGTCTCTCTCTTTGGTACTCTCGTGGTTCTGTCCCTTTGGCTAGAACTTCTAGGACAATGTCAATTGGCACAGGTGAGGGGGAGCCCAGCTCTGAATCATCACATGTTCCAGGGAGCCCATGGAAGTAACGGGGGTTGGGAGATCATGGAGACTCCGTGGAGGCCTCCTGGTTCTCCTAGAACCAGAGCTGGCTTTGGGCGTGGAGGGGGCAGCCGACTGAGTTCCTCCCTGTATGGCTGAATTACCCAGGTGATGAGCTTGACCTCTTTAATGGAGACCCAGCTTCATGGAGGTATAGACAGAGAGAAGTTGGTTTCTTTCACACACAAAAATCTAGGCAACCTAGGGCTGGAATGACAGCTACTTGGCCATCAGGGACCCAGGCTCCTTTGATGATGTTGCCATCCTCAGCGGGCAATGTGCCAGACAGAGTAAGATAACTGCTTCTGCTCCTATCTTCATATCATCATTCCAGCTGGCAGGAAGGAGGAGAGGGGCAGGGGAGTTCACATTCCTTCCCTTTAAGGACACAACCCTGGAGTTGGCCTTGTCCCCTTTCCCCCCATGTGCTTAGAATCCCTATTGCTGTCCATGAGTAAGGCCTGGCCCGGCCCGGCCCCTTTTGCTCAAATCCCATTGGCCAGCACATAGTCACATGGCCATACGTAGCTGCATCAGAGTTGGGGGAATATAATCAATAGCTGGATGACAAGACACCTGGCTAAAAATTAAAATATGACATGGGAAGAAAGGAATAGAAATCAGGGACTATCTAGCAACTCTCTGCCACACCCTCCTGGGGGGTTGTTAGTACCTCCTAAAGCCATATTGTATTAACAGCACCTGTGGGCTGGAGGCCAGGCCTTCCCCACGTGTTCTGGCCATCCCTTCTGGTCCCTTCTGAGGACAGGGTGGGGTTAGCACCTCTGAGGAAATGCAGAGCAACAGCAAGAGAGGAGGCAGGCAAAGAGGGACAGGGGGAGACACAGGGCCACACTTCTTCCATGTATAGGGGGAAGGGCCCTGCCAGTGGCCACCAGCAAGCTCAGCCTCTCAACTCCTCTGCTTTTCTGCCACCTAATAGGCAATCAGCCAGCTAAGGCAGGATGAGGGTGGTGTGAAAGGTCATCCAGGCTAAAGGGTGGGGGTAGGGAATGTATGGAAGGGTCTGACTAGGTTTTCATTCCAGGTATAGGATGCTCCTGAAAGTTGAAATCCATACGGGCATCCCTAGCCAGTTTGATTCAGTGGATAGAGCATCGGCCTGCGGACTGAAGCGTCACCGGTTTGATTCCTGGTCAAGGGCACGTATCTCAGTTGCAGGCTCGATCCCCAGCCCAGGTCGGGGTCGCATGCAGGAGGCAACCAATTGATGTGTCTCTCTCACATCGATGTTTCTCTCTGGGTGTCTCTCTCACATCGATGTTTCTCTCTGGGTGTCTCTCTCACATCGATGTTTCTCTCTGGGTGTCTCTCTCACATCGATGTTTCTCTCTGGGTGTCTCTCTTCCTCCCTTCCACTCGCTCTAAAAAGCAATGGAAAAATATCCTTGACTGAGGATTAACAACAACAAAAAATCCACCCTGGCAGAATCATCGGTTGATCGTCAGTCAAGGCAGTGGGACTGTTACTATCATTGTGCGGTCCAAGGCATCATGGTAGGCTACTCTGGACACAGTACAAAAGGGCTGGTGGGACCAGTTTGGTTTTTCAATTGCAGCAAAATACACATTGCATAGGATTTACCATCTTAACCTTTTTTAAGGGTACAGTGCAGCGGCATCAAGTGCATTCACATTGTTGTACACCCATCACCACCATCCATCTTCAGAGCTTTTCATCTTCCCAAACTGAAACTCTGTCCCCATTAAACACTAACTCTTCATCCCTCTTCCCCACCCCCTGGCAAACACCCTTCTATTTTCTGTCCCTATGAATTCACTTGCTCTAAGGACCTCATATAAGTGGTGTCATATACTATTTGTCCTTTTGTGTCTGGCTTATTTCACTTAGCGTAATGTCATCAAGGTTCGTCCATGTTGTAGCGTGTGCCAGAACTCCCTTCCTTTTTAAGGCTAAATAATAGCCCACTGTATGACTAGACCCATTTTGTTCACCATTTCTGTGTCAATGGTCACTTGGGTTGCTTCCACTTTGGGCTGCTGTGGATACTCCTGCTATGAACATGGGTGTGCAGGACTCTTATTATTTTTTTAAAATATATTTTATTGATTTTTTACAGAGAGGAAGGGAGAGGGATAGAGAGTTAGAAACATTGAAGAGAGAGAAACATCGACCAGCTGCCTCCTGCACACCCCCCACCGGGGATGTGCCCGCAACCAAGGTACATGCCCTTGACCAGAATCGAACCCAGGACCCTTCAGTCCACAGGCCGACGCTCTATCCACTGAGCCAAACCAGTTAGGGCTAGTGTGCAGGTCTCTTAAGAGACTCTGCTTCCACTTCTTTTGGGTAGATAACCCAATGTGGGATTGCTGGATCCTATGGTAATTGTATGCTTAATTTTTTGAGGAACCACCACATCATTTTCTGTAGTGGCTGCACCATACTTCACATTCCCTGTTGGAGCATGTCTTAGCTGGATAATTCTGGGCCTTTCCTGGAGACTCCCTGTGCCACCCCCTTCTGACCGTGAAGCTCCCCCTGGGATCAAGCTTTTTTTTTTTTAAGATGGTTTATTGATTTTTTAGAAAGAGAGGAAGGGAGAGGGAAAGAGAGAAACATCGGTGTGCAAATGGAACATCAATCGGCTGCTTCCTGCACAGCTCCTACAGGGGATCAAGCCTGCAACCCAGGCTAACCCAGAATCAAACCAGCAACCTTTTGGTGCACAGGGCAATGCCCAGCCGAGACACACCAGCCAGCACTGGGCCCAAGCATTTTTAAAAATCCCCTCCAGGTCCAGCATCTGCCGTTCTAGGTTAGACTGAAGCGCTGAGCTACCAATTCTCAAGGGGTTCACCAACCTGGGTCCCTGCCACCTCCAGGTATCTAGACTTGTTGGATTTTTCCGGATTCCAGAATCCTCCTTGGCTGGACTCTAATGAGCCTGTCCTCTGAGCATCTGTCTTTCTGCTGGCCTGAGATGGCCCTTTGAGTCTGGACCTGGTGCTGACTGGGAAGCATCCTTTGGCCTTGCTGGCAGCCCCAGTGGGTCCCTGCGGTGGCCCTGGTGCCCAGTGGCAGCACGACTGGCCCTTGCCTAGGGACAGCCCCACAGGGTTGGAGGTTCGAGTGGGAGGGTGTGTGCGTGAGCTTAAAGAGAGGGTGCCGTGGCAGTGGCTGACCCTTTTCTGCTGTTATTGTTTTTGCCCAAAGCTGTTCCCTGGGAAAGCCACTTGACGTGTGCACAGATTGTACCAGGAACTAGAGGGAGGAAGAACAGAGGGGGGGGCTGTCCCTTTAAATCTGTTTTCTCTGTTTTATTTCCTTTCCTTTTCCCATCCTCCTCCCTCCACTAGCACAAGTGGCGGGGCTGTGGAGGGCCCAGGAGCTGCAGTGACGGTGCCTCTGAAATATTAATGAGGCTGTTCTCTGCCTCGGCTCCTTCTCCTGCTCCCTCCTCCCTTCCTGGCTAAATGCAGGCCTCGTCCTTGGAGCCCTCTTTTCCCCTCCTGGGTGGTCGCCAAGGTGGTCAACCAGAGGAGGCGGGGGGGTGGGGAGGGGAGGGAGGCAGGGGGCCTGGCAGGAGAACTAGGTCCTGGCCCAGGAAGGGGTGTCCTGGGAAGTCAAGGGTTAAAGGGGCACCTTGAGCCACTGCTTTCACCTGCCTGGATCAAACCAGTCCCAGAAGAGGGCAGGGCAAGTGGGGTCCCCCGAGGGCCCCTGCACCTGCTCCCCCGCCTGCTCTCCACCTGCTGCTAGAGGGTTTGACCCAATCCGGGCCCCAGCTGTTGTGCAGGGGCCCCCCCCACTGACCTGTGGGGCCTCCTGCTCCTGCTTCCGTGGGGCTGGGCCTGGGTTGCAGGTGCCTGGAGGTGGAGAGAGGAGGGGACTGTTATTTCAAGGAATCCCCACCATGAGTCACGTAGCTGAGCCGTGGGTTCTTCTGGAAGGTGAGCCCCTGCTCCGTGGATCTGTGGGGAGATGTGGAGGGCAGCGCGCCTTAAGGAGGGTGGCACTGGAGGGCACATGCCCAGGGGGTCAGGAGTCAGGCCTGCATCTCTTGCCCTCTGACTCTGTCCCAGGCTGCCTGGGGTTTGGCCTGGCTGGGCTATGCTCCCTCCTTGCCTCAGGGCATGGGTTCCAGGGCCTGTGGAAGCCCCCCGAGTGGCAGGACCCAGCCCTTCCCCTCAGGCATCCAGCATCGGCCATTAGCCGCGCACAGTGCCTTGGAAAGGCCAGTGGGAACAGGGACTGCCTGGCTTCCGGACTGCCAGCCGGGCTCCGTGCACCCTGGAGAGGCAGCAAATGCCCCACCATCAACGTGGGGACAGGTACCCACTCAGACCCCAGCAACTGCAGGCCGGTGGCAGACAGGGGCTGCAATGGGACTATGTTTCCCCAATGGAGAACGGGGTGTGTTCTGATGCGTTGCAACTTCTGACTTGGGGGACAGCAGTAGGATTTCGTCCTCCATTCCTTGTTCCCTCCGTGAAGGCGACGCTGGGCAGCCCCACACAGAGCTGAGGAAGCAGAAAGGTCCTGTCTCCTGGCAGCCAAGCGGCTGGACTGCTCAGGGCATCGTGACTCTCCCCCGGAGCATGGCCAGGAGGTCTGATCAGGGTGTTTGTGAGGGTGCCATGAGGGAAGCATCTGGAGTGAGGGCCCCAAGAGAGGGCACCCTGGCGCAGAGGTGCCCCCATCTCTTTCAGGAAGCTCCAGAGCCTGGAGGAGAGGTTCAAGGAGGCAAAGTGGAGGATCCAGGCAGATGAAGTCAGAATGCTGGGAGAGCACCCAAAGCCAGGACAGGGTAGCCAGAAAGGGCCAGGTGTGGGGAGACCATTCCTGGGTTTCTAATCACGTGGGCATGAGCCACTGGGCCTGGGGGCAGGAGACCTCTGGATGGCCAAGCCCTGCTGGAGGGAAAGATCCAGAAGGCGGGGGGGTGGGGGGGGGGCGGCGCAGACCTAAACACAGGCTCCCTCTTGCAGAGCTCGGGCAAGCCCCTGAGGTAGCAGCCTGTTGAAAATGACAGAGCAAGGGTGAGGCGGGCAAGGGAACCACCACAAGTGTCTGCTCCCGCCACCCTGGTACGCTGGCCAATTTGTGCCAAAGTGGAGCAAATGCCAGAAGGTCCCAGTCCCCCTGTGTGGAAGTTTTCAATTCAATTAAGCCAATTAAAGTCCGAAAGATGAAAGAGTACAGAAATGGTACATCCCCTGCCCTTTCGGCGCTATAAACCGTTCTAGGCAGCCAGCCCAGGCCGGAACATCTGTCAGGTCTGCAGAAGTGATAGAGCCGGTCACTTCTGTTCTTGGCCGTTTCAGTGGTGGCTGCTGTCCTTCCTCAGACTGACAGAGGCCATTGCCTGGACTTACGGAGAACCCAGGAAAACAAGAGCATATGCCATTAAGTCTCTCAGCGGCCAGCAGTCAAAGGTTGACCTTGACTTAACGGATGGCTCCTCTCTGCTGCCCTCTGGCCTATGGCGTTAAGATGAGGGAAGTTAGCACGAATGAGCACAGGCTTCGACTTGAGAAGACCCCAGAGCTGAGTGGCCTGCTGGGGGTCGTGGGCATCCCCGCCCTTCATCCCTGCACCACACCCTCACGCTCTCCCGAAGAGTGGTTCCCCCATTCCCAAGGCTCCCAGCTCCTCCTTGGCCAGCCAGGCCCAGGGCTGACACGCAATGGGCTTCCCAGCAACTCAATAGCCACGTGTCTCAAAGAGCTGTGACCCTAAGGGCAGAAAAGACATGCTCACGGCTTGTTGCAATGTCAAGCAGAAGACAACAGGCACAGTCAGGAGATTCTAGACTCAGTGTGGGCAGATTCTGGGGAACGTTCTATTGGAGTTGCCACTCGAATTTGTTGCTGGTGGAGATGGAACAGAGGGTGTGCAGGGCAGGGCGTGTGCGGATCTCAGAGCTGGCAGGCTGCTCCTTGCAGCAGGGCGATCGGGGGCCGTGGGCAGGCCAGTGTAGGGCGCGGCTGAGCAGGCTGGAGCTGGAAGGGCCTTTGAGGGAATGAGGCCTTTTGCTTGATGGCGGGTGAGGGGATTAAAACGGGGGGTGTGGTTTTCTGGAGGCCAGGGCAGCTTGGAGGCAGAGAGACTAACCATGCCTGAACCGGGGAAGGTAGTGACCCACAGCTGGCTGGTGACAAACCACCCAACTGAAAGGAGACTCGTTAGATGGTAGATGGGACATGGGACCTGCTTGGTTGGGGATGAGGGAGAAGGAGCAGGCCACGGGTGCAGGCAGATGCCAGGGGACACTGAAACATGGAGGGACACAGGGCCAGCCGAGAGGGGCAAAAATGCTTTGAGCCAGGCCTCACCTCCTCACCCAGTCCCCTTATCATGAGTCACTGTGGGCCCAGTCAGCCCCAGCAAAGACAGCTCACGAGTTAGGAGCAGTTCAAGGACCCGGCGTGGCTCTGTCTGGGCTGCTATTGCTTAATCGAGGGCAGGGCCACCTTGGGGGGGGCAGGGGCAGGGATTTGGAGGGGGAGGATGGAGCTGGCCTTGGATGAACCCTGGAGGGGTGGGGGATAGGGACGCTATGCTGCGGGCTTGCAAGGTACCCTGCTCCGAGGAATAGGCATTTCCGTTGAGCTTCTGGGATGAGCCCACCTAATTCTGCATCATTCCCTCTGTCACCCCCAGAGCCCACCAGTGCCATGTGGCAGGAGTTGGTGCTCATCCAACTGGGTGTAGAGGCTGAAAAGATAAAAGGTTCCAAAGAAACAAGGTCCTTCATCTGCTTCCCTTCTAGAAAGAGCCCCTATGGAGTCCTGAGGCAGCTCCATGGGGGTCACTCAGGCACACAGCTGGCCCCTGCTGCCCTGGACACATGTGGCGGGTCTCCGAATGCAGGCCAGTAGCCTGCCTGCCAAGGGCATCAGGGCCCGGAGTGAATGCCCGCCACTCTCTTCAGCCAGTACGAGCAGGGCTGGCATGGCCCGGGGATGCTGCTCAGGGACAGCTGGCTTATGTTTATGCTGGATGCCCCTGCCACCCAGCCCCAGCCCTCACAGGACCAATTGTTTGGTCCTCTCCCAGTAGCCCTGCCTGCCTAGGACCTGGATGGCAGCTGAGCCCAGGAAGCCAGCTCACAGGGGGTCTGTGGGCCCAATGCTGGCTGGAGCCTGTGTCTGCGTAGGTGAACCAGACCCTGCCCCTCCCTCCAGCAACCAGCAGGCTAAGCAAGGGAGGGGGGGAGTCCGGGGGGGGCAGCTTGCAGGGACAAGGGCATGGGGCAGGACAGAGATGCCAGGTGATGCTGTCTGCAGAGGACCAAGGAGTGCAGGTGGCAGTTAAAAGCTTCCATCGCTGTCTCCAACGGTTCCTTGGCCCGCCGAGGCCCGTGGTTAGAGGCAAGAAACCTGGGTGGCCTCATGGCTCTGCCACCTCAACTCAAATGGCAGAGTAATTCCTGCCGTGCCCCACCCTGGGTAGGTGGGGTGCATTCCTACAGCACCCCCAAAAGAGCCCAGCCTGCCCCATACACCACAAAAGCTTTGCTTCCTTCAAACCCCAGCGCTCTGCTGCACCCAGGCATCCTGAGCCCCAGGCTCAGTCCCATGGCCTCCACCCTCACCCAGAATGATCCACCGAAGCTCCCGCCTTCCTCTCCAGTAGCCCTCTGATAGGTGGTGGCCCATGTCACTCATGGCCCCAAGTGATCTGCAGCCCCCCTTTCCCCACTGACCTGTCCCATTATCTGCCTTCTTCCTGCTGTCAGAACACTCTTCCCTCCAGAAGAATGGCTCATTCCACCAACTTGTTCCGGTCTTTTCTTTTTTATTTAAACACATTCCCATTGATGTCAGAGAGGAAGGGAGAGGGAGAGAGAGAAACATCAATGATGAGAGAGAATCATTGATCAGTTGCCTCCTACATGCCCCACACTGGGGATTGAGCCCCCAACCTGGGCATGTGCCCTGACTGGGAATCAAACCATGACCTCCAAGTTCATGGGTCGATGCTCAGCCACTGGGCCACGCCATTTTGGCTGATCTTTTCCTAAATGTGTCCCTTCCCTGACCCCTGCTCCCTGCTCCCAACTGAAACTGCGCCCCCAACACTCTGATGCCGGTTTCTCACCAGCGGGACCTGCCATGTACCCATCTCCCAGGCAGATGGAGAGCGTGGAAATGCATTCAGTCCTGTCCACCCCTCCTTTGTCCTGTCCACCCGTCTGTCCCCGGCACAGGCATGTAGTAGATGCTCAGTAAAGATTTGTCAGATGGTGAACTGAATGGATGGACAATGGGGAGATGCGTGGGTGTGGAAGAGGACGGCACATTTGTGGGTCTGCCACTTGGTTTCCGCATCTTCCGGCAATGAAGGCTTTTAGAACACGGGCAGCCTTTTCTGAGGCGCCTCTCTGCTTCCCAGACGCCTCGGGCAAGGACTGCCCTAGGTGCACGTGCTTTTTCTTGGCAGGTGGGGCCAGCATCCGGAGGAACTGAGGCCCCACCGTGTTATAAGCCCCTGAGAGCTGTGGAGCATTCACTAGGCTCTGAGTGAAGGTGGGGGCTCTCCTGAGCAGCAGGCCACAGGGCTCTGGGCTACTGTGTTTCCATGGGCGATTCTAGATCAGAAGTCTGGATTGGTGGCCAAGTTCTGCCTCCAGGAGGATACTTCTGAGCCAGGAGCCTCCTCAGAGGTGAGGTATGAGGCCCAGCTGAGCCACGTTGCCAGGAGGCCTCCGCTGGTGTGAAGGCCAAGGCCATGTGCATGGAGACTACTATAGCCCTAGGAGCTTAGTGCATGGCCTTGGCAGATGCTTCCACTCATGCGCAGGCAGGTTGCAGGCGGGGAAGGAGAGGTAGAGGAAGACCAGCTGGAGAAGCTAGCGGCTGGGGATAGGCAGGCCCAGCAGGCTCAGCAGGCCCCTGTGGTCCAAACCGCCAGACCCTGGACAGGTGTGGGCAGTGGCGGTGGGGTATGGGGACAGTGAGAGGGATGACAACTTCACGATGCTCTGCAGAGGAGTGAAGGTGGTGTGGCCAAGGGTCAGCTGGCTGCTCTCAGTGCGGAGGGTGGGGGTGGGGTGGCACTGTGCTGTGGGGCAGGGCAACAGACCTGTGGCTACTTTCTGATTTCTCCTGTGTGCCCTGCCCCCCCCCCTTCTGCTCCCTTTATCCCCTCCTTTCCGCCCTCCCTTCCTTCCTTCCCCCTCCCCTCTCTCCCTTCCTGCTTCCTCTGGGCCTCCTCTTTTCTTTGCCCCCACTTCCCAGGTACCCACAGGGCAGCAGAGACACCCTGACCTGGCACTCAGCTGGCCTTGTCCATGGCTTGGCCTGCTCCCGGGACCCCTGTACATCATCGAGCCTGAAACCGTGAGCTGTGAGCAGCAGAGGCTGAGCCGGGATTTATAGCATGCGGGCCCCACAGGGCGAGTCTTAATCAGGCAAGAGCTGCAGCGTGATGGATTGGTCGATTCGCTGGAGGAGGGGCACGGCCATGGGAGGACTGTGGCACAGCTAACCCATCCATGCCAGGGCAAGACCCTCACTAATCAGTCCCACCCTCCCGGCTTGGGTGCTCATGGTGGGCAGGAGTAGGGGGTGGCCCGGGCAGGTGAGCCTGGCAGAGTGTGGGGGTCACTGGCCCAGCCTGCGGGGGGAGGCGGGGAGAAATATTGTATTTAGCAAGTCATGGCTTGAACTGAGTGCAGATTTGTGGAGAATGTTCTAGAAGAGTGGACCTTGGTTTTGCCTCAACTGTGCCCCTGGCTTCTTCTCCCCTTCTTCTCCCCAGGTGTCTACACTTGGCCACTTCCCTGCCGCCACCACTTCCACTACACCCTCCCCCAGGCATTGGGACCTCAGGTGGCCACCTAGCCCGCACTGAGGCTGCACCTGTGAGAAGGCCCCGCACCCTCTCCTCCCAGTGCGACAGGCAGGATGGGCGACATGGCCAACAGTTCCATTGAGTTCCACCCCAAGCCCCAGCAGCAGCGGGAGGCCCCCCATGCCGGCGGCTTCGGGTGCACGCTGGCTGAACTGCGCTCCCTCATGGAGCTCCGAGGGGCTGAGGCGCTGCAGAAGGTCCAAGAAGCCTACGGGGATGTCAGCGGGCTGTGCAGGAGGCTGAAGACCTCGCCCACAGAGGGTAAGTCTGCCGGCAGAGACCCGACACAGCCACTTGATCACAGGGGACTTTGGGCCATGTGCCACTGGACACTCTAAGGGCCTCCTGAGGATGTCCCCTTCCTAGAGGCACTCTTTTTTTAAACTATGTTTTTATTCATTTCACAGAGAGAGGAAGGGAGAGGGAGAGGGAGAAACATCAATGATGAGAGAGAATCATTGAGCTGTTGCCTCCTGCACGCCCCCCATTAGGGATCGAGCCTGAAACCCAGGCATGTGCCCTGACCGGCAATCCAACCAATGACATCTTGGTTAATGGGTCAGCACTCAACCACTGAGCCATGCCAGCTGGGCCCTAGAGGCACTCTTGACCCTGACCATGCCTTCACCGGGTGGCCATTTCCCCCCCGAGCAGGAGCTGGTCTGTATGGGGTGAGGAGGTCACCCTCTGGGCAACCTGCAGTCTTCAAGGAGCTGTGGCTGGACCCCTGCACCCGCACCTTCATAATGAGTGGCTCCCCGCTCTGGTCTCTTCTTCAGAATAATAGAAACCAAGTGACAGAAAAGGGGAAGGGAGGAGAGAGCGCCGCGCCAATGCACGCAGGTGGGATGGCCCCTTTCTGTGTGCCGGTGCCCCACGTGCTCAGCACCTTGTCCAGTTAATCGGGGCTAGACAAGGAGCAAGAGGTGCAGAGTGGGGCTCTCTGAGGGCTTGGGTTGCAGGAGGCCTCTGCCTGGCAAGGGAGGGCATGGCTTGGGGACAGTGGGGCCTGAGGGAGTGGTGCCCAGAGTGCCAAGTAGAGGTAGCACTGGTGACACCAAAGAGGTGCCAGCCTGAGACAGCGTAGATCTGAGCAGATCTGCTGCAAGGAGCCTCTGGGAGTCTTGGGGGCATCCTCTAGACCAGCGGTTCTCAACCTGTGGGTCGCGACCCCTTTGGGGGTCGAATGACCCTTTCACAGGGGTCGCCTAAGACCATCGGAAAAAACATAATTTCATATTGTTTTTGTGCTTAATCACTATGCTTTAATTATGTTCAATGTGTAAAAATGAAAATACATCCTGCATATCAGATATTTACATGACAATTCATAACAGTAGCAAAATTACAGTTATGAAATAGCAACAAAAATAATTTTATGGTTGGGGGTCACCACAACATGAGGAACTGTATTAAAGGGTTGCGGTATTAGGAAGGTTGAGAACCACTGCTCTAGAAGGTTCTAAGAGTGAAGGCCTGACTGCCGTTTTGGGTCCCCACCTCTGCCCTGAGGTCCTCACCTCCTGATCCCAAGGTGATCCTCTGTCCTGCTCTGTGCCAGCCTCCCCCAGTCCTGCCTTCTGGGTCTGCCCGGAAGACAGGACCACCAGGAGCCAGGCTGGGTCCCAGGTTCCAAGAGTTGGAGTGTTTACCGGCCCAATGGGTACCTCCCTGGCAGGGATGCTGGGGCTGTCCCAGCCAGAGCCAGGCCTGTTCTGGGCCAGCGCTGATAGATCTCACAGCTCTCCTCTCAGCCATCACATCAGCCTCCCAGGGCCCTGGCCATCGTCTGCCTCCTGCTCCCTGGTCCCATGTGTCTGCGGGTGGCGCGTGGGCTGGGACTGGGAAGTAGAGATGGCCCACCGGGGAGGAATCAGGCCGAGGACCAGGCGGGAGGGCGCTCACCTGACTGGGTCAGGAACTCCGAGGTGGGTGGCCTTCCCTGACTTCCTGGGTCTCTCGTGGTTTGCACTGTAAAGAGGCCCAGCCTGACACGGCGTGTCACGGGGGCAGATGGTTTGATTCAGGGCCAGAGGATCTCTCTCCTTCCCTCCTCCTTGCCCTCCCCCATGATCTGGGGCCATTTAGCCACAAGAGCTCTGGCCTCCCCCAGATAAAAGGAAGCAGATGGGCTTCAGCTGGCAGCTCTTTCCTCTGCCTGTCAGGCTTTGTTAAATATTTAAAATGTCAAGGCCCCTGGGAACCTGCCTGATTCTGCCCCAGCAGCTCTGGAGCGCACCCGGTGCCTGTGGAGGGGCAGGAATGGAGAAGGGCAGGTGCCCAGGTGGGTGGCCCAGCCAGGCCTGGTCTGTGTCCCGAAGGATGAGTGGCACGAGGACCACCAACCCCTCTGCTGTTCGTTCCCCGGAGCCCTCAAGGTCTGGGCGCCAGGAATGGGTGACTGGCCCTCCAGCAAGTGTGGGATCCTGGAACACCTGCTGACTTAGTCCCCGAGTTCTCACCCAGACCCCCACTCACTCCTGCTCGGTCACAGTGGACTGAGCCGGTTGGAGGGGCCAGTTTAGCTGTGCCCCGGGCCCTCCACCAAACCCCCACCAAGGTGGGCAGACTGGGGATGCTGGCAGAGTGGTGCTTTGAGGAGGGTGGGGAGCTATAGGGTGTATTGCGGGAGGGCAATTTTAGCAAGCCAGGAGAATTCCAGAAGCCAAGGAACCTGGGTCTTAGGCCAAGCTCAGTGGTAGGCCTGCTTGGGAGACCTGGGTCCCAGCCCTTCCCCTGTCTGGCCTCCACCAGCAATCATGGGAAGGAGGGGGCGGATTAGCCTGGAGCCACACGATGTGGTCTTAATCCAATTCCAATGGCATCTGGCCTCTGCTCTGGGCAGGCCGCCCATCTGTGTCCATGCCAACCGGCGGCCCCTGTCCCCGAACCCTGGACCTGGGCCGCCCTCAGGGGCCTGCTAGGCCTGGGTGTGCTTGGAACCAGAGGGGCTGCAGCTGCCTCCCCACCCCGTGAGTGCTTCAGCTGTCGGGACCCCTGAGCCCACAGGAAGGTCAAGGCCTCCAGCTGGTCTAGGGCAAGGGCGAGAGAAGCGTTGCTGCAGCATCAAGGGCAAACCAAGGCCAAGGGACAGGCTGAGAGGGAAGGAGGGAGGAAGGGAGGGAGGAAGGGAAGGAGGGAGGGAGGGAGCTCCTGGGGATGAGGCCCCCTGAGGGCCCAGCTTCTCAGGGACAAGCTGGGTTTGTGGGGCGAGGCCGGCGGGATGTAGATCCATGTGGCGCCACAGGCGATAAGCTCTGGGTGGGGGGTTGTCCCTCTCACGGGCTCCAGATCCATGTTCTTTCCTCGAGCAGGGGGAGGGGAGACCCTGGGCGTGTGTCAGTTCAAATGCCTCCCTGGCCCTGACCACACCTTTTCTATCTCCTGTGGCTCAAGGACATAGGCCCTGGGCAGGAGTGGGGTACAGGCCCTCGGCTGGGTCCCTGGCCCTTAGGAACTGAGGTCCTGAGCCTCTCCCAGACACCCAACTGGGAAGCTGCAGACTCCAGAAACTTGAGCCACAGCTGGCCCGGCACGATGAGGCCAGGGGGAGAAGGGCAGGGACAGCTGCGGCTCTGCTGGGTGGGGAGGACAGCATGTGGTCATCGCCTCACTCAGGAGACATGCCAAGCCTGTGCCGGCTGTGGGCTTTCTCCTTATCAGTCCTTCCACCTCCAAGGGGCCCCACACTGCTCATCCCCAGAAGCCTTCTTTCCCTGCCCAGGGCACACCCACCCTCCTCCCCCCCAGTCTTTCGGCATCACACTTAGCACTTCCTTGTCCTTAAGTCCCGTGGGGCCTGGTCTTGTTTGCCTTCCCAAGCTGGCTGGGAGCACCCCATGGGCTGGGACCTGGCCCTTCTGGGCCGCCCTGTCCCTGACAGAGACGCTGGGAGTGGCAGCGACTCAGGGCTGAGAACTGCAAGTCACCAGCTGTCCACCAGGTGTCAGTGTGGGCCTGGCACTGGGGGAAGAAGCAGCGGTTCTCAACCTGTGGGTCGCGAACAATGAAAATGCATTCTGCATATCAGATATTTACATGACGATTCATAACAGTAGCAAAATTACAGTGATGAAGTAGCAACGAAAATAATTTTATGGTTGGGGGTCACCACAACATGAGGAACTGTATTAAAGGGTTGCGGCATTAGGAAGGTTGAGAACCACTGAGAGAGGCTGGGGGACAAGGGCAGGGCTGGGCACTGGAGCGCAGGGGACAGATGAGCCTGGGAGGAAGGAGAATCCTGAGGGCTGAGGGTGGGGCCAGGGGACTGTGTCATCACATCTGCCTGCCTCTGGGGACAATGGCCAAGTGGGTGTCCAGCCTTGGGAGGCAGTGGCCTGGATGCCAGTCCCACATGGAAACTTTGGGTACTTTCAGCCCTTCCACATGCTAGGGGCTCCGTGTTGTTTAGTGGCTACATGCCCACACTATCCAGGCAGCTGGGCACCCCCACATACATGCCCCCAGGGTTGGCCAGGCCAGTGCAGTTTCCGCTTTCTGGCGCCTTCAGTCTAGAAGGAGAGACAGGCTTACCCAGGAGCAGGGGAAGAAGGTGTGGGGCCACGTGGGGCAGGGCTGCCGGCCGCCTTCCCATCATGCTCTGCCCCGCTCTCTGGTGTAGGCCTGGCCGACAACGCCAATGACTTGGAGAAGCGCAGGCAGATCTATGGCCAGAACTTCATCCCTCCCAAGCAGCCCAAGACCTTCCTGCAGCTGGTGTGGGAGGCCCTACAGGATGTCACCCTCATCATCCTGGAGGTGGCTGCCATCGTGTCTCTGGGCCTCTCGTTCTACGCACCGCCAGGAGAGGAGAGCGAAGGTGAGGCAAAGGCCCAGAGGGGAGAGGAGGGGGGCCTGGCAGGAAGGGGCAGGACCAGGGCAGCAGCACAAGACAAGGGCTGGCAGGGAGGGGGGGAGGATGGAACCTGAAATGAGGGGGGAGGTCACAGGCTGTCTCTACTCCAGCGGCAGGAAGGAGCCGGCTGTGGTGACCCTCTGACATCTCTGTACTCCCCTCTGTTGCCCTACATAGCGTGCGGGAACGTGTCATCTGGGGCAGAAGACGAAGGGGAGGCCGAGGCTGGCTGGATTGAGGGGGCAGCTATCTTGCTGTCTGTCATCTGCGTGGTACTGGTCACGGCCTTCAACGACTGGAGCAAGGAGAAGCAGTTCCGAGGCCTGCAGAGCCGTATCGAGCAGGAACAGAAGTTCACGGTCATCCGGAACGGGCAGCTCCTCCAGGTCCCCGTGGCCGCGCTGGTGGTGGGGGACATCGCCCAGGTCAAGTATGGTGAGTGTGCCCGTCATGGCTCACTCTGCAAAAAGAAGATCAGCTCTCATTTTGGGGGTAGTGTGGGCCGAGGAGACCCCCACCCCCACCCCCACTGCAAGCCTTCTCCCCAGGAGCACATGGGCCTCAGCTGTGGGAGGCTGGAGGTGGGGATCATGGGCCCAAGGCCTCAGGAAACAGGCTGTCTCCACAGCCTGTCAAAGGCTATCCCAGCACCACAGGACACTTCTGTGGTCCCCACTCTCCGGGACCCAGACCACAGGGCTAAATGTGGGTGGGTCCCCCAGAAAGGAGGAGGCTGGAGGAAGAGGACCCTGCATCCGAGGGGTTCCTCCCCTGGGCGAGGCAGGAGGCAGCAGGGAGAAAGGCTGCCTGGACCCACAGCCTGTGGTTCTGGCTGCCTGGCCGGCCCTAGGAGACCTGCTGCCTGCCGACGGCGTGCTCATCCAAGGCAATGACCTCAAAATCGACGAGAGCTCCCTGACCGGAGAGTCCGACCACGTGCGCAAGTCAGCCGACAAAGACCCCATGCTGCTCTCAGGTGAGGCCTCAGGGCACCGGCCCAGCCTGGCCACCACCCCTTGGACCAGCCCAGCACCCAGGAGCCTTGGAAGCCATTTGGCCCATCAACCCCCACAACCAGCCCCCCCGAGTAGCCCTTCTGGTTAGGGAGGCTGAAGACTTCACCCCCCTCGAGGCCAGAGCAGCTTGTGAGGGGGCGTGGTGGTGGCGCTCCGGCCCCAGGGAAGGGCATGGGCCTTTCTAACCCCGGAGGGACCGGATGTCCTGAAGGAAGCCCCTAGAGGTGGGGGCTGACTCTGGGGCAGCACAGTGCCGTGCTCCAAGCCAGACCCCAAGAAGAGCCAGTGAGGACAGGGTTCCCTTTCTAGAAGGTTCTGTCTTAGCCCAGTATTTATCCCAGTGGCAAATGCAGTCCACAGCAGAATGGAGAGGCTGGAGGTGGGTCTTGCAAATGGCTCATCCCGTGCCTCTGGGACAGGAGCTGCTCCAAGCCAGGGAGGAGGTTTTGGTCTAGACTTAGGGCCAACACAGCCTCCAGGGGCCTCCAGACTCTGAGTCCTGATTCTGGGATTCCCGGGACAGAACCTGTAGGTGCTGAGCATGCCTCCCACCCGGCGGTGCGAATCTCTGTCTCGGTCTCTCTGTGTTGGCTGTGCCAGGCACTCATGTCATGGAAGGTTCTGGAAGAATGGTGGTGACAGCTGTGGGTGTGAACTCCCAGACAGGCATCATCTTTACCTTGCTTGGAGCTGGCGGAGAGGAGGAGGAGAAGAAGGACAAGAAAGGTAAGGTCATGCAGGCCTCCAGTTCCCAGCGCCCATGAGGGGCTGGCCCCCCTTCTATGCAGCTCGCTCGCTCTTCTTTGCCTGCTGCTGGCGGTCCCCCGCTAGCCCATCCCTGGCTCCAGCTCTGGCTCTGGCTCTGGCTCTGGCTCTGGCTCTGGGAGAGACAGCCTTACCCTCTCTTCTGATTTCTTTTGGGGTCCTGTCTTCTGGGGTCTTTGCCCCAGAGCCAGCAGGTCAGGGGCCCCCCAGTTCTGTGTAAGGGCAGCTTCCTTCAGATGGCTGTTCCCCAAAGGCATGGGGCCATGTGTGCCAGGGTGGGGGAGTGCCCTGCTTGGTAGGAATGGGGTCAGAGTGACAGGGTCTTAAGAGAATGCTGCCCACCTTCAGGGGTGCCCAACCACCACAGTAAAGTGCTGAGGGTCCCAGGCCAACATGGAAGCCAGGAAATGCAGGCCATGCAGGCCCAGGGAGAGGGCTCCCAAGCAGAAAGCAAGCCCCGCAAAGGATGCCCAGGGCCAGAGGAAGCTAGAATAGGCAGGGGTCCTCCCTGCAAGGGAAAGCAGTGTCAAGGGACAAATGTCTTCTGAGAAGCCAGCTCTGTAGCCACCGCGGCCTCCCCGCTGCCTCCTCTTGCCTCTGCTCTGAGCCCCAGGCACAGCCAGTGTCCCCTCCAGTCCTCAAACAGGGCTCACAGCTGCCGTCAGCATCCACCCCCCTGTCTTGGTCCCGCGGGTCAGGATCCTATTCTCTTCCATGACACAGGTCTCCACCTGCTCATGACTCTCCGTGCTGACCTGGGTTTCCCGGTCCTGGGGTCAGAGCACGTGGGGCACGGAGTTTTCTAGATGTGCCTCACCCCTGAGGGATCTATCAGGGCCTCTACCAGAAGGAAGCCCCTCCCCATACATGTGGGGAGAACTCTCACTGCAAGCCTGCAGCCAGGGCCCCAGTCAGCGAGATGCTGGGGCTGGTGAGCTGGGCAGGGATGCAGGGGCACCAGTCACTGGCCTTACTTCAGTCAGTCAAGGCCACTGGGCCTGAAGAGCAGGTGGGATCAGTCTGCCCAACCCCAGCAACATGGGGACAGGTCAGCACAAGGAAGGACGTGCTAGTATCCCCAGCCCTTGGCCACCCTGCTCCTGGAGGTGGTGAGGGAGGAGATGGATGAACTGCCATTATCTAGAAGCTTCCGTGGGCTCCGCCTCCTGGCATTTTCCAGCTCCTGGCTGGCCAGGCCCTCCCCTCACAGCCAACTGGCACCCGTGGACCCTCTTCCATCTTGGCCACACCCAGCCCCCTCTCCCTGCAGAGCTCGGCCCCGTGTCTCTCCATAGTGAGCTTCTCTCCAGGGAAGCCCAGCTGGCTTTGCCTGCTGGTCCTTCATCAACACCCTGGTAGCCAGTTAGTAGGGCACCCTTCCCACACTCCTTCCTAGGCCCCCTCCCGTTTGACCTTGACAAAACCCCTCCAGCAACCCCCTTGCCCTTCTCCAGCACCCCAGGCTGGGCTACTTAGGAATAAGAGGGGCCACCTCCACCAGCCAGCTTCCTGAAGGAGGGGGACTCTGAGGGGGGCCTGGCGGGGGAGCAGAGCTGGCCATGCTCAGGAGAGGGGGCAGCAGCACCCAAGAGCCCTCACTGATGTCTCAGCCCAAGGACCACTGTGGAGACAGGGAGGTGGCCACGCCCAGCGCCTCCCCCTGGCCCTTGCTGCATCCTGACCAGCCTATCTGCCCACTGCTCCCTGTCCACCTGCTGCCTCCCCACCTGTTTCTTACCTGTTGGCTTTCATTCCTAGCCACCCTTCTCCTCGGGTGCCCTCCTTCCCCTCATCCTCCCCTCCTTCGGCTCCTTTCCCTCTTAAGCTGAGCACAGTCTTCCTCTTCCTGTAGCCCTCACCCCAAACCTCCTTCCCTCCTCCATGGGCCTCCCCGGGCCCTGCCTGCAGCCTTGGACCTCTGGGGTCCTTCGCCCCACGGCTTCCAGCAACACCCCCTCATTGTGCTGCATTGTCACCGCGTGTCTACAGGAGTCTCCCCTCCACCCAGAAGTCTCCTTCACCTATGAACCCCCTGCACCCCCTCAGGGGTCCCAGGCAGAGAGGATCCAACCCACACTCCATCCTGCCCCACAAGGGGTCTCTCCCTCCTCCCTGGGGCCCCCAGACCAGACCCTACTGACTGGGAGTCACCTGGCACCCTGTGTCCATGGATCCCCAGCCCATGAACAAGTCAGCCCATAAGTCCCTCCCACCCCAGGTTGGTCATCTCTGGATCCTGCCAGCTCACGTGTGG